>NW_027413661.1:3628710-3931102 GCF_048544455.1 Silene latifolia | reverse complement strand
CTTGTGATGAGAGAGAGAGGAGGCTCGGTCAAGAAAAAGCATTAGGGTAGAAATAATTCTCTACCTTTCTTTTTATACAGACCGAAATTTGGAGTCAATTAGGAAAGATAAAAATCTCCTAATTTTCGTCCAAGCTAACCGAAATAAGGAGTAAAATTCTCCTTATTTTTGGTCTTTCCAAAAATATATAAAGTGTGTTAAATTGTCATCTAGTGAGGATCGAACCCATGACCTCTTGGCTTGTGTACCCTCACTATTACCACTATGACACATTCAACTTGTTTATATTAAATACAACTGATTATATTTAATTACGAATTAACAGATTAATTCGTCCAAGCTAACATTATATATATTTAATTAAATATAACTTATTATATTTAATTTACGAATTGACAGATAATTCGTCTTAACTTAATATTATTTAGTTTTATTAAATAATTATCTCATCAACACATTGACTAACTTTTTAGTCATTTTGGCATCAATGTGATTATATTTCTATAATCACATTTCTCAAACACATCCTATAGGTGTGACCTTTAGGGACCAGTTGATCACCGCCATCTGTATGATAATAACGTCAAACTTTCTAGCAAGCCAACCATTATTAGGTAAACGTTAATCAACTGATTAAATATACGAAGTATACCCTTGTGAACCTGTAAGAGATTTACAAATGTTATCACACTAATTTGTGGAGGACACAAGCTCCAACAAACTCCCACTTGTCCTCACAAGTGTATGTGCGATAACCGATTCTCATATCCTTTAAAATTTCTCCCACTCAATGTAAAACAATTTGCAAATCCGAATTCACAAAGGTCGTATTTTACAAGTGATCAATATCAAGAGTGGTTTTCCGACTAGAGAGTAACTTAACTGATAAACGAATCAACATTCGAGCATGGCCATGCATTTCGATTCAACTCCTCGAGTGGCCCCGAGAAATAATTATACCCGATAAGGGTTGGATATTTTCCTCAACTCGAATCCTGCAGATGTAAGCACAAAGTATGAAATGACCCGAAAAAATCTACTTAGCCCGATTCACGGTGGACCGTTAGAAAGAAACCAAAGTCACCCAAAACGCCTTAATCTCAAGAGACAACGATAGTCAAAAGAATCGAATCTAGGAACACAATGGATGTCCTATCCACGACCTGGCACCGAATGTTATTAAACATTTAGGACTCCATTACGTTGTCACAAAAAGTTGTCCTACGAGGTATCGTCATAATCTCGTATCTGTGATCGATCAGTCAACCGTTTGACTTATGGCTCGTTGAACCCACCATCAATCGACTGCACAATATAATAGCCGGAGTTATCAGCTCACATTGGCGATTACGGACCAAAACAAATATAATGTAATTCAGTTCACTTTGTGGCGTTCAATGTTGTCAGTATAATCCACATGAAAAACAAAATATTATATATAAAACGATGAAGTTATAAATAGTATATGAAAAAGATAATGTATCAAATCCATAATCAAGTACTACAACTCAGGAACACGTTTAATTCCCATGGAAATGACGTGCCCTACATGCTTATCATAATTCAATAATTCAGTAGTAGAATCTGCTACAACACACTAAGAGTGAAGACGAACCGTACTGAGATCCGTTTGGAAGCTAGCGTCTACGTAATCGGTTGCGCATAGCTTAGTATTTCCTCCATAAGTCAATACCCAATCCTTAGTCCTCCGTAGGTACCTGGATTCTTTTGGTACCGACTCGTCATACTCAATGCATGTGCCACGTCTGGACGTGTGCATATCATGGCATACATGATTGATCCTATAGTTGATGCATAACGAACACGATTCATGCGTTCAACCCCTTCAGGCCTCGTGGGTGACTTGAGACTTGCTCAACTGCATCTCACACGTCATTGGAAGGTTCCCCTTCTTGGAGTTGCTCATGCTGAACCTCTCAAGAACCTTATCCAAATAAGACTCTTGACTAAGTGATAACGTATGTCGTGATCTATCTCGGTAGATACGGATTCCCAAAATGCGTTGTGCCTCACCCAGATCTTTCATCTGGAAATGGTTCTTCAACCATTCTTTAACCGAAGATAGGAGAGGAATGTTATTCCCAATCAGGAGTATGTCATCGACATACAATATCAAGAATACAATCTTGCTCCCACTCGACTTGATATATAAGCATGGTTCCTCGACCGATCGAATGAAGCCATACTCTTTTATCACTTGGTCGAAACGATGATTCCAACTCCGAGAAGCTTGCTTAAGTCCATAAATGGAACGCTTAAGCTTGCATACTTTCTTAGGATGTTTAGGATCTATGAAACCTTCGGGTTGCACCATGTACAACTCTTCCTCCAAATAACCGTTTAAGAAGGCGGTTTTCACATCCATTTGCCAAATCTCATAATCATGAAATGCGGCAATCGCTAAGATTATTCGAATGGAACGTAGCATGACTACAGGTGCAAAAATCTCATCATAATGCAATCCTTGCACTTGAGTGAAACCTTTTGCCACAAGTCGTGCCTTATAGATATCTGTTGCGTCTCTGAACGCTTTATTTTGTAAAGCCATTTGCACTGTAGAGGTTTTACCTTATTAGGTAAATCAACTAGATCCCATACGTTATTCTCATACACGGTGTCCATCTCGGATTGCATGGCTTTGAGCCATAGCTTTGAGTCGGAAGAGGCCATAGCACCTTTATAGGTTGCGGGTTCATTACTTTCTAGAAGTAAAACGTCATTCTTCTCGACCATACCAATGTATCTGTCCGGAGGATGAGAGTCTCTACCCGACCTCCTAGGTTCCTCAGGAATATTAACCGTATCATCGCTTGGAGGTACGACTTCCTCCATCTGTTCCTCGGTTGTTGGTTCTGGAATCTCCGACAGCTCGAAGGTTCTATTACTCGTCTTGTTCTCGAGAAATTCTTTCTCTAAGAACGTCGCACTAGCCGCAACAAAAACTCGATGTTCGGTAGGCGAATAGAAGTAATGACCAAATGTTCCTTTTGGATAACCTATAAAGTATGTCTTGACCGATCGCGGGCCGAGCTTACCCTTGTGTCTCCACTTGACATAAGCCTCGCAGCCCCAAACCCGAATAAAGGACAAGTTAGGTACCGTTCCCTTCCACATTTCATATGGAGTCTTGTCGACAGCTTTAGACGGACTTCGGTTAAGTATAAGAGCGGCCGACAAAGAGCATAACCCCATAATGATTCGGGCACTCTTTGTGTGACTCATCATGGATCGAAACATATGAAGTAAGGTTCGATTTCTCCGTTCGGACACACCATTTAATTGAGGTGTTCCAGGTGGAGTTAACTGTAGAGCGATTCCACAGTCTTTCAGGTGTTGATCAAACTCATTTGAAAGATATTCGCCACCCCGATCTGAACGAAGTGCTTTAATCTTTCTACCCAGTTGGTTCTATACCCTATTATGGTATTCCTCGAATTTCTCAAAGGACTCACTTTTATGCTTCATTAAGTAGACATATCCGTATCTACTCAAATCATCCGTGAAAGTGATAAAATATCTATAGCCATCTCTAGCGGTAATTGACATAGGTCAACATACGTCCGTATGTATGAGTCCTAATAGGTCACCAGCGCGCATTCCAACACCTTTGAAGGAAATTCGAGTCATCTTGCCAATGAGACATGATTCACACGTGCCATATGCAGAAAATCCGAATGAGGGAATAGTCCCATTATCGACGAGTTTCTTTACGCGTTTCTCATTTATGTGTCCCATTCGACAATGCCATAGATAGGTTTGATCTTTGTCACCAACCTTTAATTTCTTATTATTCATGTGTAATACTTCCGTGGTTTGATCTAAGATATAAATTCCATTCATGGAAACTGCTTTGCCATAAATCATTTCATTAAAAGAGAAAATACAACTATTATCCTTTATTGAAAATGTAAAACCGTCTTTAGCAAGTACGGAAATAGAAATAATATTCTTAGATAAACTGGGTACATAGTAACAGTTATTTAAAGATAACTCAAAACCACTAGGGAGTTGGATTACATATGTTCCCTTTGAGGCAGCAGCAACTCGTGCTCCATTCCCGACTCGCAGGTCCACATCACCTTTTTCGAGAGGTATGATGTTCTTTAGGCCCTGCAAATGATTACACAGATGAGAACCACAACCAGTATCTAATACCCAAGTTCCGAAACTTGCATGGTTAATCTCAATCATATGAATATAAGATGACATACCAACAGGAACGACGCGGCCTGCCTTGATGTCCTCACGGTAGACGGGACAGTTCCTCCTCCAATGTCCAGTCTTGTGACAATGGTGGCACTCTATGTCACCGCCCTTGCTCTTTGTCTTGCTCTGTGAGCCACTAGTCTCACCAGGCGCACTCTTACCGTTTCCTGGCTTCTTGAACTTTGGCTTACCTACAGCTAGGTCGCCATGAGCCTTGCCCTTACCTTTACTCTTGTTATGAATCGTGAGAACATCCTGCTTCATGCTCCCACTCAATTTCATATCCTTCTCGGTCTGTACGAGAAGGGAGTGTAGCTCATGAGGACTCTTTTTCAAGTCATTCGTATAGTAGTTCGCCCTGAAAAGGGCAAAACCATCGTGAAGAGAATGAAGCATTCGGTCAATTACAATGCTCTCACTGATTCTACAATTCAGTGTCTCCAGCTTCTCGACATTCTCAATCATGTGCAGAATGTGTGGGCTAACTGGTTGGCTCTTCTGGAGTTTCGCATCAAAGAAGCGACAGGTATGCTCATATGTAGCGATTCTCGGTGCTTTTGAGAACTCGTTAGTGAGCGTGGTGAAAATCTTGTTTGCACCTTGGGCAATGAAGCGTCTCTGCAAATTGGTTTCCATTGCAAAGATGAGTACGTTCTTTATCGCACCCGCTTCCATAACGAAGTCACTATAAGCGAATGACTCGTCGGCTCTTGCATTTGGGCCCGGGTTGACCGGTATTGGCTCAGTTAAATACCTGAGCTTACCGTCAGCAATGGCAGCATTCCGTAGTGCCGCCTCCCAGTCCGCAAAGTTGGACCCATTATTCTTCAGTCGCGTGGACTGATTCATTTGATCCATGAATACTTTTAGCCAGGATGAACGATCTAGTGTGGCACTAGGCATTGGGATTGCGTTATTTCCAGCCATTTCGTTGTAACAGTATTATGAAAATAAACGTGTTCTACACTGCGAGAAGAAGAATAAAAATAATAAGCATGTGCATCGTTTATATTTTTAAGTCTAATGAACTACTGTCATAACGCGAAGACTCAAAACATTTATACAATTGACCTCCCTCAAGAATTATATAAATGATCCTAAGACTCAATTCTCTGTAAATGGATAAGCGAACCTTTTAGCTAATTCTACCGTTAGAATTCTTGGTCGATAAATTTTTGTAAATTCTATCTTTAGTCCATCATAATCACGAGAAACTCTTCGGACTATGATGTTGAGGTAAACTAAGTCAACACAACTACTTACCCAACGTAGAAGGGGTCGTATTAGGCCTACCGACGAAGAAGGGATTCATAGATGTTTGCCCTTATAAAGACTAATCTCAATTTCCGTTTTAGAGGAAGATCCCATCAACTTTATTTTAATTCATTTTAAGTGAACTAATATCTAGCATGCGAGAATGAATAAACTAAGGTGATGGCTTAATTAGACTGTGACATCTGCATGTCCATGAAAACTAACATACAACCTATATGAGTCAATTTTCATGCATTTAAGTAGTAGTAGGTGGTTTGGTTTTAGGCGGAAAATGATGCATAAACTAACATGTGAATGAAAAGCAATAAGAATGAAAAAAACGTAAAAAACAGTAAAAGTCCTAGTGTGGCCTATCCTATCCAAATGAACAATAAATACAAGTTTGGAATCCATCCTAGGACCCGAGAAGCTTGTCTTGATGTTCCATCTTGATCCATGTAGCGGGAGTGAGCTCCAATCTCCATCTTTAGTCTTCTTTGAAATTACAATAAATAAAATTACATAATTGACCTATTTATTACATTCTAATTTCAAAACCCAAAACTAAAATAAAGGAGATTCGAGATCTCATAATTACATAAAAAATCATGTTTCCTTCATTACGAAAACATGATTTGACTAAGGCCACACTAAGTATTACAAATTACAACTGATTGCAAAATTAAATACGTAAATAAAATCCATTCATTCAACAAAATTAAAAGCATCAACTAAAATAAATTAAACATACATGACACAATTCCTTAATTATGTTGATTAATTTATCCAAACCACCTATTTAAATTAAATTAAGTGACAATTCCGCAATTTAATCACATTAATTTCATACTTAATCCATATTAAACTTGTAATATGAATTCTATCCGTCAAAATTTTAAACTGCTTTAAAATAACTCGGTATCATTAAATTGTGAACCGATTCACAATAACTAATTGGCCAAAATAAAAAAACAAAATCCAATTTTTTTTTTTTTTAAATTGGTCTCGGCTGGGAAGAAAAAAAAAACAAATTTTTTTTTTTTTAATTTATTTATCAGCTGTCACGACTGATATTTTTTTTTTTTTAAAAAAACCCTTTCCTATTTTAATTCGGTAAATTGGAAAAACAAGGAAAAACAAGGAAAAACTTTTTTATTCTCTCTTTCTTTTTCGGCAAAAAGGCAAATAAAAAAAACTTTCCTATTTTTTTTCCCCTCTCGGTTTACCAAAAAAAACAAAATTAAAATAAAGTTTTTTTTTCGGTAAACCCTAAAAAAAACGGCCTACTATTTTTTTTTCTTTTGCGGCAATATGCCCTAAAACAAGATTTGATGACTAAATTGTTTACCTTTGCTATTAGAACATGATTAACATATGAAATAATAAACATGATCAATTTATATGCCAAAAACTATATAGCAAAAACAATCTTTTTATCATAAACTGACGATTCCATTTAATTTTAACTTAATCTGCATTAAATCAAAAACTACCAATTCTTCATATGATAATTTTAACTGATTATAAACTATAATATGAAAAATAGAATGGAAAAATATCATCAAACAAAAAGAAAAAAAAACGGCAGAAGAAAAAAACGGCACAAATAAAATTTTCGAACCACAAAAAAAAATCGAAACCCTAATTTTTTTTTTTCGAAAATCCTATTGTTCACATACAAATTTTATGAAAATCATCAAAATTAAAATCGTAGCCTATTGCTCTGATACCACTTGTGGGAAATAATCTGTATACTTCCCTTAATTTAGAAGGATTATAACGATTTAACAAAGATGATCTAAGGTCATAAAATAAAATACATAAACAAAAGTAAAAGATTCAGAAATAACCTTCGGTCCTAGCAAATATGGCCTAAGAATATCAAAATTGATATTCGCCTATTAGTTGCACCCAAGACGATCTGAGATATGCCCTTTGATTATGCTAGAAATCGATCTTAAATTTTCTGTAAAATTTAGTTGTTTTTGTGTTTCTTGTGATGAGAGAGAGAAGAGGCTCGGTCAAGAAAAAGCATTAGGGTAGAAATAATTCTCTACCTTTCTTTTTATACAGACCGAAATTTGGAGTCAATTAGGAAAGATAAAAATCTCCTAATTTTCGTCCAAGCTAACCGAAATAAGGAGTAAAATTCTCCTTATTTTTGGTCTTTCCAAAAATATATAAAGTGTGTTAAATTGTCATCTAGTGAGAATCGAACACATGACCTCTTGGCTTGTGTACCCTCACTATTACCACTATGACACATTCAACTTGTTGATATTAAATACAACTGATTATATTTAATTACGAATTAACAGATTAATTCGTCCAAGCTAACATTATATATATTTAATTAAATATAACTTATTATATTTAATTTACGAATTGACAGATAATTCGTCTTAACTTAATATTATTTAATTTTATTAAATAATTATCTCATCAACACATTGACTAACTTTTTAGTCATTTTGGGCATCAATGTGATTATATTTCTATAATCACATTTCTCAAACACATCCTATAGGTGTGACCTTTAGGGACCAGTTGATCACCGCCATCTGTATGATAATAACGTCAAACTTTCTAGCAAGCCAACCGTTATTAGGTAAACGTTAATCAACTGATTAAATATACGAAGTATACCCTTGTGAACCTGTAAGAGATTTACAAATGTTATCACACTAATTTGTGGAGGACACAAGCTCCAACAGCATATAGGTGGATATGGAGGATTAAGTCGACTTGTAGGTGTTGTACAATCTAATCAATTCGGCTCCGGGACCCAAACCTTCCTAGGGATTGTAAGATATACACTAACTCGATCCCATCACAACAATAATTGCTTGCATCTAGTCGAAAAAATGTTTGTATGATAAAATCCCATGAATCCCCCATGAACCCATGACACCCTAGTGCTTTTAATCATTTGTTTACATCTCATTTTAATCATCTTGCTTGTTTTATTCACATTGTTATTTAGTTTAGTTGATCTCCTGCCTCAACCCAAATTGTGACACCCTTAGACACGACCATTTGCAATCGAAAATCCTACATCAATACCCGTCCCTTGGGATCCGACCATTACTTACCTCTTTACTATTAGTAGAGTAGTTTGTGAAGTTATAAATATTGTTTTGGTCTAGGTAACTCCTAACGACAAGTATCCGAAAACAATAGTCCGACCAAAAATGGCGCCGTTGCCGGGGACGGTCTTAACTTGATTTGATTTTCTTTGATTGTTTTTAGTTGTGTCTTTCTTTGCCTTGGGGAAGTAAAACTCCTCAAGGTTTCTTCTAACTGTTTTCGAGTTGTTTGATATTTTGCATATCTAGGAGATTACAAGGTAACTTGTTACCCATTGATCTTGAAATTGAATGAACTTTGACCAACAATAGAAGACTTGCTAGGAATACTTTAAGAGGTATTGGTGAGATTGTGGATATTCAACCAAATAATATTGACTTCATCAAACCTTTTGCAAGAGAAGGAGAGGATAACCCAACACAAAATCAACCACAAAATCAACCCACAATGCCTAAATTTTCATCACATTCCGTACCAACTGAGGAGAACCTACCAAATGGTACTCCCACACCACATCATTTGACCGGTAATTTCATTTCAAAATCCTCATTTATCCAATTAGTCAAAAGAAGCCGATTTCGGGGGATGCCTAGTGAAGACCCTCATTCTCACATGGAGACTTTTTGTGACTATTGTGATGCGATTTTTCAAACCGGAGTTACTCAAGACCAAATTCGATGGGTCTTATTTCCTTTTTCTTTGATTGGTACCGCGAAACAATGGTTAAAGAGCCTTGATAAGGCTACTCTTGGTATCGACTCTTGGAAGAAATTGGCACTTGCTTTCTACAAAAAAGTTCTATCCTCCGGAAAAGACTAACATGCTAAGAGCCCAAATCACCGGGTTCAACCAAAGGGTCGAAGAATCTTTGTATGAAGCTTGGGAGCGATTCAAAGGAACTTGCCACTCATGTCCACATCACGGACTTAGCGAGTGGTTCTTGGTACAACAATTTTGGAATGGTCTTTATTATGACTCCCGAAAAATTCTCAACATAGGATCAAATGGTATGTTCACCGAAGTTGACGATAATCAAACATGGAACAAGATTGAGGAAATGGCGGTCCATAACTCACAATCATGAAGTGGACTCTATTACTCAATTGGGTGCTCAACTTAGTGCTCATATTGATACCAATAATTTGAAGTTTGAGAAGGCTATGGCTATGCTTGAAGAAGCCTCCAAATCACCTAAGAAACATGTTAATGCCATGGTGGCATCTTCATCAATTCCAAGTGGAGTATGTGAGAGTTGTGGAACTTTGGGACATGAACAAAGTGAATGTAGGGGAGCAAGTGAACAAGTGAATGCTTTCCAAGCATACAAGAGTGGTACCCCTTATTCCAACTATTACAATGAAAATACCAAATTCTATCCAAACCTCTCATACAAAAGCCAAAATGTTCAAAATCCTGAAACAACATACACCCCACCTCCAATGAGAAACCAATCACAAAGACCCTTCTACAACCAAAACCAAGGTTACCAAAATGAAACTCCATACAATCAATCCAATGACCAAGGTTTTGATGTTCAAAAAGCGGTCCTCCAAATGCAAAAGAATCAACAAGAATTTTTCACTCAAATGCAAAAAGATAGTCAAGCAAAAGACATCACCATCAACAACATCCTAGCCCACACCAAAATGTTGGAAACCCAAATAACTCAATTAGCATCTTCTAGTTCTCAAAGACAAAAGGGGCAATTACCACCTCAAAGTAATCCCCCAAGACAAGAATCGGTGAGTGCCATCCATTTGAGGAGTGGTACAAGCTATGAAGGGCCAAAGAAGCAAATTGAGGATGACATTGTGGAGACTAGTGACAAGGAAAGAGTTGTGCAAAACTCTAGGGAAGAAGAACCTACCATTCAATAAGCTTCAAAGAAGAAGAATGAAAAAAGGCTAAACAGAAGGAGCCTATTGTGATTAGACTTCCATTCCCAAGTCGTCAAGCTAAGCCTAAGTTTGATGACCAACTTGGAAAATTCATTGAGATTGTGAAGAACTTAGAAGTCTCGATTCCATTCACGGAATTGATCAATCATGTTCCGGCCTATGCAAAGTACATGAAAGACATTCTTACAAAGAAGAAATCCATCTGGAAGCTTGAGACTATTGCTTTCACTAATGTGAGTAGTGCTATTCTTCAAGGAAGTTCACCTCCAAAACTCAAGGATCCGGGAAGTTTTTCCATTCCATGCACTATTGGTGACACTACAATGAACAAAGCTTTATGTGACCTTGGGGTAAATGTAAGTGTTATGCCATACTCGGTAAGCAAGAGGCTAGGAATGGGAGAGCTCAAGTGCACTAACATCACACTTCAAATGGCGGATCGATCGAGAAAGATGCCTTTAGGAGTATAGGAAGATGTGCCCGTGAGAATTGGTAAATTCTTCATCCCGGTAGACTTCGTTATTGTTGATATGGAGGAAGACTCCAACATTCCTATCATTTTAGGAAGACCTTTATTGCACACCGCGGGAGCGGCGATTGATGTGAAAGATGGAGAGCTCACCCTTGATGTGGGAGATGAAACAATCACTTTTAATCTTGACAAGACAATGAGAGCTCCCAGATTACATGAGCCGTGTTTTATGATTGATCACTATAGCCGGTAAGGTGATAAGGAGAAGTTGGCATTTCAATGGAAGAAGAAAGTGGAAGATGCTCCATCCAAAGAGCACGAAAATTTCAACAAAGAGAGCTTGAAAAACTCACCCATGACAAGTGAAGAAGAAGGCCTCATTGGCCAATACAAGAAGGAAGGAGAGTTGTCCTCATCAACTCATGACATTTTTAGGGATCAAGTAGACGAAGTATGCGGTCTTTGGGATGATGAGTTTGAAGGGATATTCAATCCCTATATCGGTTTTGCTATGACCCAAGACCACCATGAAGAACAACAAGTGCAAAGGTCTATTGAAGATCTTTATCATGACAATGAACAAGCTTTCGACTACTTCTTCAAGGTGTTGAGCAACATCAACAACACCTTGAACATGCCCCCTTGACATCTCATTAATGGATGAGAGTTTGGTGGAGTCCTCCCTAAACCACCATTTGTAAATATTCTAACTCCCTAACTTGCATTTTAATTATTGTATTGAATTTTTGTCAATTTTGGATTTACTTTTCTATGCCTTGATCAAGATTTTCATCATTTCGAGAGAAAGTGAGGGAGGGACTTATGTGATTATTGATGTGTAGTGTTTTAACATAGTGTGGGGATAGCAATTGCCTAGGCTATCCAAGCCTTCGTAGTGCCCCCACAATGAAGACCAAATGAATGAAGAGTTAATGACACGGGTTACGAAGTACCCACGGATGGACCTGAATTCGTGTGGTAAAGGGAGAATCTGAGCGGCCCAAAGGGAATCCGCTCGTCCTGAAGACAATCCAAGCGTCTTGGATAAGATCCGCTCGTCCTGAAGGAGCTGGAAAAAGAAGATTTTGCTCTGACTGAGAATCCGAGCATCCCCATTGAGAATCCACTCGTCTCAGTCAGGACGCTCGTCCTACAGGGAAGTCGCTCGTCTCACTGCTGAAAAATTTTGGGATTTCTCCCTGACTAGGAATCCGAGCGTCCCGACAGCAGTCCGCTCGTCCTCCTTTAAAAAGACGCTCTTCTTCCTCAGAAGACGCTCGTCTCAGCGCGTCTTTTTCCTGAAGCCAACTGCAGCTGAATCCGAGCGTCCCGACATAAAGCCGCTCGTCTCCCCCTCTGATTTTCAAATCCAACAGGATTAAAAACCCCAACATTCTCAATTCATTTACTCATTCACAACATAAACACAACTCCAAACCCTCAAAACCCTCATTCTCTCCATCAACCAACATCAAATTTCTTAACCAAAACCACTCAAATTAATCCCAAACTTCCTAACAACTCAATTAAATCACTCCTTTACCAACAACAAGTGATTAAAACACCAACATCTTCAAACTTTGAATCGATTTTTAGGATACAAGGCAACATTCAACTATCCTAAATCGATTTTGGTTTTATTGGAATTTGAAGAAATAAAACTTATCTTTGGTGTTACTACACAAAGGAGAACATGGCAAGAACAAAAGGCGTAAATAAGGCACCCTCAAAGAAGAACCTTTCCAAAAGACAACAAGCTCTTCAAGCTATTCAAGCATCAAAGGCATTGGTGGTTCAAAGTGCAAGGTTGGAAATTCAAGAGTCTAATCCTCCTATGGAAGCTACTACTTCTACTACTCCGGTTGTTGAACAACTAGATGATTATCCGGAGGTAATTTTCACTTCCGACTCTCATAGGAAGAAATTTGTTTCCTTTTCTAAGAAAACTATCTTGCCCACCAAATTCATATGCCAAGAGACTTTGTCAAAATTGGGTATCCTAGAACAAACCAAGACCTTTTTCGAGTCCATGGGATTGAGTACATTGTTTGATATGCAAGAGTTGACTTACTCTTCCCTCCCCTTGGAGTTCTTAAGCTCTTTGAAAATTACCAAGGTGGAGACCCGAACAAATATTGAATTTCGTCTCGAGAATATTGATAGGAAATTGTCGTTTCGAGTGTTTGCTGAAATTTTTGGCCTTAGTGATGACCCGACTTACACGAAGAAACCGACTAAGTATGATCCCGCTCCCTTATGGAAGGCCATTACCGGATGAGAGCTTACATCTTACCATGATTGTCGTGCTCTTCTTGTCCATCATCCGGGCATAAGAGTATGGCACAAGGTTGTTGGGCATACTTTGATTGCTAGGAAGGGTACGAACCATTTCACCGAACTTGACATTATTTTTCTCGAGTCAACCTTGAACATTGGAAGAGAGTTCACCAAAAAGTACAGCATTCTTCGACTTTTGATTGAGAGGTGGCTCAATGTTAATCATGGCAAAGAAGGCACGGCCTTTATTGTTAATGGAGGATTGGTAACTTATTTGGCTAAGCACTTTAACCGGAACTTCAACAAGGATGGCACCTATAAACCAGTAAAGGGAGGCCATATCATTGATTTACTCACCATGGTTCAAAAATTCAATTGGGTCAAGAATGATACTCTTGATAACAAGTTTGGGTGGTTGACAAACGATGCTAAATCCTTCACATTGCCAAGCAAGATTTGCCGATTAAATGTTCATAGGCCAAACTACCTTCTTCCACTCTCCGAAGAAGCCGAATATATTATACAACACCAAGGGGAAGAAGTTGCCGAGCCCTCCTCCTCCATTATCACCCCACCTTACCCATTCCCCTACCGTGAATTTCAACCCGAAAATGCTAAGGCGGAAAATGACTACATGACTCTCTTGATGAAAGAAATGCACAAACAAGCTTATGAAGATAGAGTTGATGCCTACAAAGCATAATATCCGCCCCTCCTACATCTTGCTAGGCAAGGACTTCTCGATCCATCTTGTCCTTTGCCTAGTTGGGCAGATAAGGAAGTCTTCTTTCCTAGTACTTCTAGAGGTTGTAGATTGGGTGAAGAGGAGATGGTTGTTGTTGAGAGTGGTGAGCAAGAAGGTGAAGAAAATGAAGAAAATGTAGAAGAGGAAGAAGAGGGAAGTGCAAGTGAGAGTGGTGATGACTCTGCATCCATGGAGGTTGATGATGACTCAAGTGAGGAGGTTGATGATGATGATGATGATAGTGATGACGCCATGGGCGAAGATTGAGGACTAGCAAGCTTTTGGAGGATGCCACATTACTTTGTGAGTTTCTTACACCTCCTTTAAAGTTTGTCTATTTCTCTTGTTTTTAATTTAATTTGCATCTTGATCATAGTTTGGAATCCTAGCATCATTTAGAGGACTAACACCTTGGCCCCATTGAGGTGTTTCTTTTAGTGTTCCCATTTTTAAAATCCAAAATGACAAATTTTAGTTTCATGCATAGGATTTTTATGCATGAACTCCCCCAAAATTTTTGACATTAGAAATAATGTCTATTTTGGTTTGGGGAAGTTTATGTATATGCATTGGGAGCTAATATAAATTATGCTCTCCAATCATAACAAAAACTCATGCATCATGTAGTATAGTTTAGTTTAATTTGCATTTAGCTTAGAAATCATGCATTTTCATATAGATTGCATAATTTCCTATCATATTGGCTATTGAGGACAATCTCATACTAGTGTGGGGATGGAAAATTCTAACTTGACTTTTTAAACAAAAATGATAAAAATTGAAAATTTTTGAAAAATACAAAAAAAATTTGAAAAATTGAAAAATCCAAAAACATGTTCATTTCCTTTGTAGAGTACTCTTGTATATATTGTTCTGTATATATTGTGTTTGTTCATCCTTTTTCACATTGATCGACTACGCCACATCCGAGACATGAGGATATAGAAGACCGTTGTAACACCCCCATACTCCAAGTGCCTTACCAGGACCACCCAGGTATAAGGATGTTACCATCTCGGTCACCCGAGGCAATGATAATCAAATAAACAATAATGAAACAACGTTTAAATAGAAATACTTTAGTGAAAGGTTACAATCCAAAAACCAAACCAAAATACGAATACATGCTCTCAAACCAAATGTCTACTAATCTAAATGAAATGTTTATGAAAACTATTAAGCTACAGCGAAAGACTTCTATCATCAGACCGTGGCACAACCCAGCTATCCCAGTACTCAACTCATACCTGCTCAATATCTGCTCAACATCCCCGAATGGATCACCGTAGGTTTTAAAATAATAAACCGGGGTCAGTACTAATTACACAACTTATATAATCAACAGTACAGTAAACAACATAGCTCAAACAGTCACACACAATTACCCACTCCAATCAATCTCCGTCTCCGACTGTCCACTGGACCAGCCCTGCTAGTGGGGGACCGCAGCCGTACGCACCAAATCCCCGCTCATCATATCGAGCGATAACCCTGTCCCATTAATGTGCACATCCCTTTCCGTGGCGGGTTCCACGAAGGGCAAAACTAGGGCGTGAAGCCACTCCCGCAAGTGACTCCACTCAGCCGAGAACGCATCTCGAGAACCAGAGGCAAGCAATCACAATCACAACACAACATCAACAACCGTCTGAATCAATCAACAATCACTAACTACAGCACAATCACCACACATCATGTAACTAATGCGAGTAGGAAACCCTACCTGAAAGCACAACAATCGACGATCTCATAGCTGATATCAAAAAGCTTCCTCTACGAATCCTCCTCCTAACATACAAACATATAATCACTACCAAGCATAACATACTACAAAACCCCCAATTCCCCAAATTAGGGTTTAACCAACTTTAAAGAAACATTATAAAAACGGTATATAGGTCTTACCCTCGACGCAAGGATCACAACGGTATAAAGAAAGGTGAAATCCGACCTTCCAAGCCCCGGGATTTGCCAACAATGCGATTAAAGCGAATGACGTAGCTTGATTTCTCTCCTCATTGTGATTAGGTTTTGAAAAGTGTTTTAAGAACAATGACGAAAGTATTATATACTCTAATTGCATTATTAACAAAACCCGAGAAATAACTCCCCGTAAACCGGCTACTCGATCAAGTAGCTAAGGTACTCGATCGAGTTCCCCCTTACTCGATCGAGTATCGACGTTACTCGATCGAGTACCCAACAGGTCAGAAACTATTTTAATCTGCAACTCGCCCTTACTCGACAGAGTAAGGCCTACTCGATAGAGTACCCAGAGACTCATAAATACGTAGTATTACAGTCTTCCCTCCTTAAAAAGAACTTCGTCCCCGAAGTTCAAACCACAACAAAACAAAGACTCACACTACGCACTCCCGACTCAACAACCAAAACAAAACTCAACATAAAACATGTTACTAACCCAAACTCAACCCGACTCAACGACAACAACTATACCGACACAACATAAAAAGGGTGTAAAAACTCTTAAAAACTCTTTGCGATCATCTCCTACCCCCCTAAAAGAAACAAGGATACGTCCTCGTAACCATACATACCTGATCAAAAAGGAAAGGGTAACGCTCTCTCATGGCATCCACTGCCTCCCATGTAGCTTCCTCATTCTCGTGGTTAGACCAAAGGATCTTAAGCAAAACTGTCTCACCACTCCTAGTCTTCCTAACCTTCCGGTCAAGAATCTGCTTAGGTACCTCAAGATATGATAAGGACTCATCTAGCTCTAAGCTCTCTGCCTCTAACACATGTGACGGGTCGCTCACATACTTCCGCAGCTGCGATACATAAAATACATTATGCACTCTCTCTAACGCAGCCGGTAAAGCCAGACGATATGCAACTTCCCCAACTCGCTCTAAGATCTCATAAGGACCGATGAACTTCTGACTCAGCTTGCCTTTCTTCCCAAATCTCATAACTCCACGCATAGGAGACACTTTCAGAAGAACCTTGTCCCCAACCTGAATCTTTATATCCCGGCGATGTAGATCTGCATAACTCTTTTGCCTATCCTGAGCTGCTCTCATCCGTTCCCTGATCATCTTAATCTGTTCAACCATCTCATGTACCATCTCTGGTCCTAGAACCACTCAGCCTGCCAAAGATCATCGTCCCAACAAATCGGACTCCTGCATCTCCTCCCATATAAAGCCTCAAACGCTGCCATGCCAATACTAGAGTGATAGCTATTGTTGTATGAAAACTCTATCAAATCCAACCTCTGTTCCCAGCTACCACCAAAGTCCATCACACAAGCTCGTAACATATCCTCAAGAGTTTTGATTGTTCTCTCGGTCCCGACTGCACCGCAGCAGGATGAAAAGTCAGACTCATCTTCAAAGTTGTTCCCAAAGATTCCTGCAACTCTTTCCAAAACCTTGAGATAAACCTCGCATCTCTGTCAGACACTATGTCCTTAGGGACTCCATGTAACTTTAGCACATTCTTTCGATAAGCCATAGCTAATTGTGCTTTAGTCCATATATCTTTCATTGGCACAAAGTGAGCTGACTTGGTCAGTCGATCCACTATTACCCATATCATGTTGTTACCCTGTTGACTCTTTGGCAAACCCACGATGAAATCCATAGAAATGGATTCCCACTTCCACTCAGGTACCTCTAAAGACTGAATCTTACCTTGTGGTCGTGTTCCCCTTTAACTCTCCGCATGTCAAACAACGGGCCACAAACTCAAATTGCTTTTCTTCATCCCAGGCCACCAAAACGTGTTATTCAAGTCCTTGTATAGCTTGTCACCACCTGGATGTACTGAATACGGTGTACAATGTGCCTCTGTCATGATTGTCTTTTTCAGCTCCTCATCATTAGGGACACAACACCTACCATCGAACCTCAAACTACCATCTGTATGAATAGAGAATCGAGACACTGTCCCTTTCTCTACCCCAGCTCTCCACTCAACCATCTTAGGATCCAAAGCCTGTTTACCTCGAATATCATCATAAAGATCAGGCTGCACTGTCAAATCTCACACAACATCCCCTCTCTGCATCATATGTATCCCAAACATCCCCACCTCATCTCTCAACCTCATCAAAGATATAGCTGTACACAGGGAATGTACACTCTTCCTACTCAAAGCATCTGCAACAACATTGGCTTTCCCTTCATGGTAGATAATATCCATGTCATAATCGCCAATCAGCTCCATCCACCTCCTCTGTCTCATGTTCAACTCCTTTTGAGTGAAGATGTACTTGAGACTCTTGTGATCTGAAAATACCTTAAAGGTCGCCCCATAAAGGTAATGTCTCCATATCTTGAGAGAAAACACCACTGCACCCAACTTTAGATCATGTGTAGGGTAGTTCTCCTCATACGGCTTCAATTGCCTAGAAGCATAGGCAATCACCTTACCGTTCTGCATCAACACACATCCCAACCCATTCTTTGAGGCATCTGTATAAACCTCAAAGTTCTCGATCCCTTCAGGCAATGCTAAGATAGGAGCTGTTGTCAAACGCTCCTTTAATGTTTGGAACGCCTTCTCACAACTCTCATCCCAACGAAACCTATTCTCTTTCCTCTTCAAAGCTGTCATAGGTCTAACTATCGTGGAGAAATATTTCACGAACCGTCTGTAGTATCCAGCTAAACCCAAGAAACTCCTAATCTCAGCAACATTCTTTGGTGCTTCCCACTTTGTCACTGCCTCAATCTTTGCCGGATCCACAGCTACTCCTCCTTAGAGATCACATGCCCCAGAAAAGCAACTTTCTCTAACCAGAACTCACACTTGGACAGCTTAGCATATAACTCATGCTCCCTCAGAGTCTGCAACACAATCCTCAGATGCTCCTCATGCTCCTCCTTAGTCTTAGAGTAGACTAAGATGTCATCGATAAACACCACTACGAACTTGTCCAAAAACTGTCTGAAGATTCTGTTCATCAAGTCCATAAACACAGCCGGTGCATTAGATAACCCAAACGGCATCACCACATACTCATAATGGCCATACCTCGACGTGAAAGCTGTCTTTGGTATGTCCACCTCTCTAATCTTCACCTGATGGTACCCCGACCTCAAATCAATCTTAGAAAAGACTGATGCACCACTCAACTGATCAAACAAGTCATCTATCCTTGGCAAAGGATACTTGTTCTTCATTGTCACTCCGGTTCACTCTCTTAGTCTATGCACAACCTCAAACTCCCATCTTTCTTCTTCACGAAAAGAACTGGTGCTCCCCACGGCGATACACTAGGTCTAATGTATCCCTTCTCTATCAGATCATCTAACTGTTTCCTGAGCTCCTCCATCTCTTTAGGACCCATCCGGTACGGTGCCTTAGAGATTGGCCCCGTCCCCGGTTTCAACTCAATGGTGAAATCTATCTCCCTCTTCGGTGGCAACCGGAATCTCCTCTGAAAAACATCTCGCAAACTCTCCCACCACCGGTATCGATCAACTGTCGGACTCTCTATCCGGTCATCTCTCACATGGCACAAGATCAAAGGACATCCCTTCCTCGGATAAGACTTCAAGGTGACAAATGCAAATCAACTTAACTTTGGGTTTGACCAGAAACCCACGATAAGACACACTAACACCCTTAGGCCCTCTCAAAGACACTTTCTTTTGATGATAGTCTATCTTAGCTTTATACTTTCCTAACCAATCCATCCCGACTATTATATCAAAACCGTCAAAAGGAAACTCTAGCAAATCTACAGGTAGATCAACTTGCCCAACTATCATAGATACATCTCTAAACAACCTCCCACATGATACAGACTCACCCGAAGGTATAAAAACTTTCTCACTTACAGACTCATACACTCTCAAACCCAACCGTTTAACATGACTCGAAGATACAAATGACTGAGACGCCTCTGAATCAAACAAAACAAAGGTATGAATACCGTTAACAAGAAAAGTACCAGTGATATCATGTGCATCCTCCTCAGCTGCTTTCTTGTCCATCATGAACAGCTTTCCACTGGTCTTCTGCCCACCTCCCCGACAAGATCTTGGGTGGTGGTCGGCTTAGCACCCGACCCTTGATTGTTGTTGTTGTTCGTAGGCGGTTCGATAAGAATTACCGCCATTGCGGTTACCTCCACTCTGTAGCTCGACTTCCCCGGTTAGACCATGACCCACCTGTCCATTGCTCGCATAACTCTGCGGGTCCCGAGAATAGCTCCCCGAGCCGATCCCCGAAAAGCTCCGGGCATACTCGTGCACTCATGTCTCTTGTGGCCTACACCGCCACGCCCATAGCAGTCATCCCCAACTACCGCTACCACTCACACGGCCACGTCCAAAGGAGGCCCCAGCACTGAACCCTGACCCAGAAGAAAACCCCTTAGCTTGATTGTGGTCTCCTTTCTTGTGACTAGATTGGCCTCCACCCTCACTCTCATCCTTTCTTTTCTCACTCACTCTCTCCTGAGCCATCTCCACCAACCTCTCAGCTCTCCCAGCCCTCTCATAAGCTTCCTTAACATCGGTAAGGACTCCCACGGGTAACTTATCCATAATCTTGGGTGTCAACCCTCTCTCAAACCTCGCGCAGTTCTCCTCACTCAAACCCATATCCTCAGCATACCTAGACTTCTCATTGAACTGCTTGTAGTACTCAACAACTGACATATCAGATGTCATCTTAAACCCATCAAACTCCTCCCTCAGCTTACTCCTCACATGCTCCGGTACAAACTCTTTCCTCATAGCCCTCTGAAACTCTTCCCAAGGTATAGCAGGTAAGCCCTGGTTCGCATACATCTCCCTATCACTCACCTTCACCATATCCCACCACTTGCCAGCTGCTTCCCTCAGGTAGAACTCAGCTTGTTCTACTCTCATCTCATCAGGACAGTGAACCAGGTCTAGTATGTTCCCCATCTCACGATGCCAGTTGCCAAGAAGGTTTGGTTCCCCGGTTCCCGTGTACTCTTTTGGGTTAAACCTCGCTATATAGAGACTGATCTTTGAGTGATCAACCTCCTTATCCTTATTCACTTTCTTTAAGGCCTCAGTAAGAGCATCTTGGTGCTCCAACATCTTAACGATATCATCCATATTCATGGTCTCAGCTCTCGCATAGTAAGCGTTTCTCTTGGGCGGCATCTTGAAACTATATAAAAAAGGGTAGACATAAACACACGCACTATAACCCCAAAACACGAAAACAGACTGCCCAGAACACACTCGATCGAGTGCCCAAACCTACTCGATCGAGTAAGAGGCTACTCGATCGAGTGCCCACCATACTCGATCGAGTGCCTCGACATCAGACCCTAAACAGACCTTCTGACCTCTAACATACTCGACCGAGTAGCCAGGCTACTCGATCGAGTGACCCCCTACTCGATCGAGTGCCCGAGGTACTCGATCGAGTGCCCAAAAACTCGATTCTGGTTGCAAAATCGTCAAATACCCACTCGATCAAGTCAGACCCACTCGATCGAGTCATCCTAACTCGAATATGCTACCCGCATGCTATAACATATCCCAACATGTAAAAAAACTTTATAAACACAACATCATATTATAGTTAAGCATACTATACTACTCAACTCTTCATATGATTAACAAACAACTATATCATGTTATCAAACGCCACATAGTAAACACCCAACATGCTTCTCTTTCCAACAAAAGTTCTATATGTCTCATCAATCTTTCATTCATATTCTCAACTTTCTACTCCAAACATCCAACAATTACCACATACTTCATCACATCCACACACAAGCGAACAAACAACACATACGACTTGACATATATTCCCCCCATGTGACCGGTTCAAAATTGTAGGGCGAGTTCGCGACTTTAGGACGTCTCCCAAGCCTTTGCATTAGCTCCTACAACCTTTACCCCAGGTTCATTTTAATTGACTCCATATATTCATTAGGTTCATTGGTTACAGGTTTCAGGATCGTCTCTCTGATACCATTTTGTAACACCCCCATACTCCAAGTGCCTTACTAGGACCACCCAGATATAAGGATGTTACCATTTCGGTCACCCGAGGCAATGATAATCAAATAAAAAATAATGAAACAACGTATAAATAGAAATACTTTAGTGAAAGGTTACAATCCAAAAACCAAACCAAAATACGAATACATGCTCTCAAACCAAATGTCTACTGATCTAACTGAAATGTTTATGAAAACAATTAAGCTACAGCGGAAGACTTCTATCATCAGACCGTGGCACATCGCAGCTATCCCAGTACTCAACTCATACCTGCTCAATATCTGCTCACCATCCCCGAATGGATCACCACTGGTTTTAAAACAATAAACCGGGGTCAGTACTAATTACACAACTTATATAATCAACAGTACAGTAAACAACATAGCTCAAACAGTCACACACAATCACCCACTCCAATCAATCTCCGTCTCTGACTGTCCACTGGACCAGCCCTGCCAGTGGGGGACCGCAGCCGTACCCACCAAATCCCCGCTCATCATACCAAGCGATAACCCTGTCCCATTAATGTGCACATCCTCTTCCGTGGCGGGTTCCACGAAGGGCGAAACTAGGGCGTGAAGCCACTCCCGCAAGTGACTCCACTCAGCCGACAACGCATCTCGAGAATCAGAGACAAGCAATCACAATCACAACACAACATCAACAACCGCCTGAATCAATCAACAATCACTAACTACAGCACAATCACCACACATCATGTAACAAATACTGAGTAGGGAAACCCTACCTGGAAAGCACAACAATCAGACGATCTCACAGCTGATATCAAAAAGCTTCCTCTACGAATCCTCCTCCTAACATACAAACATATAATCACTACCAAGCATAACATACTACAAAACCCCCAATTCCCCAAATTAGGGTTTAACCAACTTTAAAGAAACATTAAAAAAACGGTATATAGGTCTTACCCTCGACGCAAGGATCACAACGGTATAAAGAAAGGTGAAATCCGACCTTCCAAGCCCCGGGATTTGCCAACAATGCGATTAAAGCGAATGACGTAGCTTGATTTCTCTCCTCACAGTGATTAGTTTTTGAAAAGTGTTTTAAGAACAATGGCGGAAGTATTATATACTCTACTCGCATTATTAACAAAACCCGAGAAATAACTCCCCGTAAACCGGCTACTCGATCGAGTAGCTAAGGTACTCGATCGAGTGCCCCCTTACTCGATCAAGTATCGACGTTACTCGATCGAGTACCCAACAGGTCCGAAACTATTTTAATCTGCAACTCGCCCTTACTCCAGAGTAAGGCCTACTCGATAGAGTACCCAGAGACTCATAAATACGTAGTATTACAACCGCATGGTACGATCTTTCCAATCTCCTTTTTCCTCTTTATGTTAATGACTATGTGGCTTTATTTTGATTGATGCGGTATAAACAATGTGAAATTAGGATTGCATTTAGATTATATGGCATACTAGTTGGTAGAATCATATGCATTAGGTTGTATAAATGCTAGTTGCATTATGGCATATATTTGCATTTAAGAAAATTTTGTGAAAACAACTATTTGGAAAACTTGACAAGTGTATATAGGCCATTGTAGATACTTTTTCTTCTTAAGATTTTGCTTGTTAGAATACTTGTAAAACACCCTAGGATGTGTCGTCCTAGTATCCTTTGACCCATGGATTAAGGCCTAGTCAAGAGTACCTTGTGGTGTAATAACTCCTTTGCTACCGTTTATTCCAAGGTGACCCTTAAAACCATGCAACCATCCTTCATCCATGTTCTACCACATTTTTGTCATCAAAGGGAATGGGCACAAAAATTGTTCAAAAATTTGAGTTCAAGAAATGAAATGAAAAGTCAAGAAAGTTTGCAATTGTATCAAATGAAAAGAGGAGTAACAGAAATGAAAACTCCTATGCTTCTAATATAAGCACCCTCCCTACAAATGGGGTGACTTTGAAAATATTCAAAAGAAATGGCAAAAAGAAAGTGTTCTCAAATGTCAAATGCCATAAGAAATTGGGGGGAAAACAACAAACAAAAGCAAACTCCCATATGAAACTCAAAACATATAGATCCCTTTTTCCATCTAATCCACTTTTGTGCATGGTAGAGAGGGGACGACCCTTCTTCTTATCTAGGTAAGAAGGGGAATTCCGCAATCCTCCAGTGTTTCTAACACCATAGGGAGTCTACTCTTGACGAAAGCATTTAACGATTGAGGACAAAGGTACCCCCTATCTTGACACAACTTGGAGGTGATTTATTGGTATCCTTCTAGGCTTAGTAGTTTGAAGAAACCGTATCTATAATGGAATGTGTACCCTTGAATTGCTTCCCCTTTAGATAATTTCCGCTACTTAGATGAGGATAGTGGCTATTCATTTTTGTAGATGCATCCATTACTTGTTTTGTGTGCTTTAATGCTTGGATGTGTCGCCATTTTGGCAAGCCCCACCTTGCCTTGCAAGAAGGCATCCTACCTCATGGTTGTCTTGTTGTGAGTTGAAGGGGCGTAGTGAGACCCGCTAATTGTCTCACATCAGCTATATTAGTAGGTTAGTTCGAATAAGGGTCCTAGTTTTTTCACCTCTTTACTCGGGGCGAGCAAAGGTTCGGTTTGGGGATATTTGATGTGACTCATATTTGAGCATATTTAGTCCCCAAATTAGCCTCGATCCTATGCTTTTTAGTGCATATTTGGGTCATTTACTATCACTACTACAAATCCAGGCAACTACAACGCCCCTTTAACAACGAATATTCACGAAAATCACAATAAACGTTGTAGAATGCATGGCGCGAATTTTACTAAAATCAATTACAACGGGTATGTTATAAAAACCGTTGTTATTCGTTTTAACAACGGGTCACACATGACCAACCGTTGTTAATAATTTGGCGCAAAATTGGCGCAAAGTTAGTGAAAAGTAATAACAACGGTTATTTTTGAAACCCGTTGTTAAAACGTATTTAACAACGGGTGTTTTCTACAACCGTTGTTAAAACATATTTCACAACGGTTGTTGTTTAATAACCGTTGTCAATACCTTCCATACTATAAACCACACAAACACAAGTCTGCTGCAGCCACAAAACACAAACCTTAATACACAAACACAAACCCAGAAAGCGAGCCAAACACAAACACAAAACACACACTTTCTCATCGTCTCTTTCTCTCTTTCTCATCGCCGCTTTATCTTCTCGCCACACTTTGTTGATTTCATCGTCTCTTTACGTACGTTCTGTAATTATCAGGTTTGTTTCATCGTCATTATTTTATTGTTCTAATTATTTCATTTCAATGTATGTGTTTTTATCGACCATTAGGTTCCGTTCAGCATCTGCTAATTATTTCATTTCCATGTATGTGTTTCTAATTATTTCATTTCCATCTTCTTTGGCGTCCTTCAGTACGGATCGAGCATGTTTTAGCAGTTAGGGTTTGGAGAATATATTGAG
Source organism: Silene latifolia (assembly GCF_048544455.1). Classification (NCBI taxonomy): domain Eukaryota; kingdom Viridiplantae; phylum Streptophyta; class Magnoliopsida; order Caryophyllales; family Caryophyllaceae; genus Silene; species Silene latifolia. Next base: position 3,905,726 of record NW_027413661.1, on the reverse strand, counting down.
ATAATGGAAATGCATGTTAGTTGAGATAATGCAATGTATTTATACTAATGTGTGGGTTGAGTTGTTTTTAAATTAATATATATGTTAGGAAGTTGTGCCATATATGTTAGGAAGTTGTGTCATAATCAGATCTTGATGATGACTGATAGATCTATGGAGTTGAAAAAATGGAAGCAAATCAAACAAGCATAACTCAACACTTTCAAAATGATCATTTCATTTAATTTTAAACCAAATACATTACAGAATTATCGAAATCAAAAGATGTATAATAAGCCGGAACAACCCCGGTTAAGCGTAAAAAGCGCTTCTCAACCTGCCACCAATCACGCCACTCTGGTATACCGCTAACTTCCGGGTCATTGGCTTCATATTTTGCAATAACAGATTGAATATATGCAAGGACACGACTTGCATGTGGAGATAAGGTTGGAAGAGTACAACTCAACATATCTCTGGCTGCAGCCAAGTTGCGAGTATCGGTAGACGAGGGTATGAAGATGATGATGATGATGAGGCTTTGTTGACAAGCCGGACCGCTTCACGCCTCTTAATCCAATAATTCCGTTGATGTTCAAGGGATGCTTTGATTAATGGGTGTTGATCGGCGGGAAGCCCGGCGAGAACCTTCCCATCATCTTCAATCGTTTGTGTAAGCCATTCTTCGTTGTTGATAAAATTAGGGTTCATTGCCATGTTGTTTCAATTAATGAATGTTAGTAAAGGATGCTTTAATATGTTAGTAAAGGATGCTTTAATATTTATAGCTAGTAATATTTAATTTTTTTTTTTTTTTTTTTTAAGAACAAACAACAACGGTTATTTATAAATAACCCGTTGTTATAACTTTCCCCCCAAAATTGAGTCACACTTTCCACAACGGGTTTTTATACTTAAAACCGTTGTTAATATTTTTAACAACGGTTTCCTTAAGAAAACCAACCGTTGTTAAAACCTTTTACAACGGACGCTTTAACAACGTCCGCTTTTTTATATAACAACGGTTTTTGACCGTTGTTATAGGTTGTATCTGTAGTAGTGTATCTTTAGTCTTTCGTTTTGCATATTCTTTGAAGTTTTGCTCCCTTGGTAGGAAAGGAGTAAGAACCTTGCATTTTCATGGCAAAATGAAGCTAAATTGATCGAATTCAATGACCAAGCATCAAAGGGAAGACAATATTAGAAGGCCTATGTAGATAATGAAGTAGATTGGGCAATGATGAAAGGATTGTTGAAGAAAGAAAAGAAGAGAAGTGACTGCCCAGCAATCCGAGCGTCGCAGTGCCCAGGACGAGCGTCCCCTATTGCTACAATCCGAGCGTCCCGTGGCCAAGACGCTCGTCTTGAGGCCTTGTGATCCGAGCGTCCCGAGACCAATCCGCTCGGATTCTGCTCCAGTGCCAACCGTCCCTCATCCAAGACGCTTGGGACGAGCGTACTACTTGAAGACCACCAAAATTGATATGCGCATCTCCTTCGAGAGGAGCACTTCCTCAACTTTTCTTAAGGGTCTTAATAGTAATTTAAGCCCTTAGTAACCTTAAATTTTGTACCTAATCCTTAGTAAATACCCCATTGTACTAATTAGATTAGCATGTCATCTTAATCTTATTCTAATCAAGTCTTAATACTCTCTTAATCTTGTAATCAACCTTTAATTTAGCATTAATACAAATCTCATAGCTTAATCTTTCCTTAATTTCTCTATTGTTCATCATTTATTTTGGATAATTGAAGATTATTTGGGGTTTATTTGGAAGATTGACAACCTTTCATTATTCATCAAGTACTTCTATTATTCTTTTCTTTATTATTTGGAATCATCTCTTTAGGTATAATTCTCTCTTAATCCTTTTTAATTATTTTTAATCATCTTCATTTGTTCATCATGTTTTGCCTTGCTAGTATGATTGACAACCTTGTTAGCATGTTAAACTTGATAATGAGTGAGTAGTTACCTTAAATAGGGTTAATGGGGAAATAGGGGAAACCAACATGGGGATTGATTCATGCTTAATCTAATATGCTTTCATAATTAATTTGCTTCCTTATTGTGATACCAACTTATGCACATGTTATGTTTGATGAAATGCGAGCCTATGAATCCTTGCATTTTTTACCTATCACTTATCTTTTCAATGAGACTTGTAAGACATAAACGAACTCGAGTCTCATTAGACCATGCATATAGTTGGATAGGGAGGATTAAGTCGACTTGTAGGTGTTGTACAATCTAATCGATTCGGCTCCGGGACCCAAACCTTCCTAGGGATTGTAAGATATACACTAACTCGATCCCATCACAACAATAATTGCTTGCATCTAGTAGAAAACATGTTTATATGATAAAATCCCATGAATCCCCTATGAACCCATGACACCCTAGTGCTTTTAATCATTTGTTTACATCTCATTTTAATCATCTTTCTTGTTTTATTTACATTGTTATTTAGTTTAGTTGATCTCCTACCTCAACCCAAATTGTGACAGCCTTAGACACGACCATTTGCAATCGAAAATCCTACATCAATACCCGTCCCTTGGGATCCGACTTTTACTTACCTCTTTACTAATAGTAGAGTAGTTTGTGAAGTTATAAATATTTTTTTTTTGGTAGAATGTGAATATATATTAATATAATAAACGTGCCACCATTACAAACAATTTTTGAGTTACACTCTATATATGAAACCCACACAAGCTCCTAACAAAAAAAATCAAAATGCCTTAAAAATCAAGGTAGTGTGATATTTGGAAGGCCACTTTCTGCTTTGGAACCGTGCTTGAACAGAAGATTTCACTTCCTTTATCACCTGAGTAGGAGAATGAACAACCATATCAACTCTACAGAGGTTTCTGGCCCGCCAGATATGGTATAAGACAACCACCACTGCAGCAAAAACCAAGTGTTTTTTAAGCAATGATCTGCATCTCCACTTAACACACCAGTGAAGGATATCCTGGGGAGGTAATGAGACACACAGCCATTGCCTCAATATAGCCCAACACCTGATACTAAAGGCACACTGGTAGAACAAGTGATTGTGATCCTCTGTATGCACTGCACAAAGGTCACAGATCCCATCAATAGGTAATCCAAATGCCCTCAATCTGTCTTTAGTCAACAGCCTCTCCTTAGCAAACAGCCAAGCAATGAAGGAATGCTTGGGAACATTAAGCCTATTCCATACCACAGGAGCCCACTGTTCTTTAGTCTAAGGTCCTTGCAACCATCTATATCCAGCAGCCACAGTATACTTACCATCACACCACTGATTCAGATGATAACCAGGTTTAAATATGTCCTTAACAGCACATATCTTCCTCCAGGTCCAACTAGATTTCAATGAAGGAGCATAGTCTTGCCAATTCCTACCTTTCATATACACATGATCCACCCACTTAATCCACAAGTGATCACTTTTACAAGCAAGCCACCAGGTATATTTGCCAATTAAAGCTTGATTCCATAGTATGCAATTCACAATGCCAAGTCCCCCAAATTTTTTCTCACTACATAATGAATCCCATGCCACAGAAGGAGCTCTCCCATACTGATCACTACTACTCCAAAGGTAATTCCTACAGATTGCAGTGATCCTATCAAGAACTGTAACAGGGATCACAAAAATTCTAGCCCAGTATACATGTAGAGGAGATAAAACAGCCTGAATCAATACAAGTCTCCCAGAGTAGCTGAGCTTCTTTGCCCCCCAGCTCCTGAGTTTACTAACCACTTTCTCAACAAGTCTAGTACAATCACCAATAGCCATACGTTTATAAGATATTGGAATCCCTAGGTACTTAAAAGGGAAACTCCCCTCCTTGAACCCAGAAATACTTAGAATATAATCTATCTCACCTTGATTTATGCCATTGAAGTAAATTTCAGATTTTTCACAATTCATTTCAAGCCCAGAAACAAAGGAGAAAGTTGCAAAGGCTCTCAATAAAACTTTAATAGAGACCCTATCTCCCCTATAGAACATAAGAAGGTCATCTGCAAAGCACAAATGACTAAGCTTCAAGGTTCTGCAGAGGGAATGATAATTAAACTCCAGTTGCTCAGTAACCACCCTTAACACCCTACTCAAGTACTCCATACAAATGGTAAAAATCAAGGGTGACATTGGATCACCCTGTCTAATACCACGCTTCCCTTGAAAATACCCAAAGGTAGAACCATTAAGTGAAAGTGTAAACCAGGGACAAGACACACACCTCATAATCCATTATACCAGCTTATCAGGAAATTTTAGGGCCAATAGCATCTGCTCAAAGAACTGCCATTCTATGGAATCATAAGCTTTTTTGAGGTCTATCTTTATAATACACCTAGGAGAGCATGATTTCCTATTGTATAGCCGCACTAAATCTTGACATATTAAGATATTATCAACAATGTCCCTTCCTTTGATAAAAGCACTCTGGTTGGCACTAATGATCTCAGGTAGGACATTAGCCATTCTATTACAAATAATTTTGGAAATGATCTTGTAAAGGACGTTACAACAGGCAATAGGCCTGAATTCAGACACACTAAGAGGTCTATCTTTTTTTGGAATCAATGTCAAAGTGGTAGAATTCACTTGTTTCAGAAGCTTACCAGTAGTAAAGAACTCCTTGACAGCCTGAATGACATCCTTACCAACAATTGAAATAAAACTGGGAAGTATATCCATCAGGACCTGGAGCTTTGTTGGGAGGAATAGAAATCAATGCTTCATAAATTTCAGTATCAGTCACATCCCTGATTAACTCAGCAGCCTTTGTCTCAGAAACAGTCACACCTTGTCTCACAGTTGGGACATGAACGTTGCCAACCCACTTACTGGTCCCTAAAAGATTCTTGTAGTAATCCTCAAAAGCTGCCTCAATACCAGCATTAGTATCTTGCATCACACCATGTCTATCCAGAATACAGAAAACTCTATTCTGCAAACGCCTAGCTTTCAGAGTACTATGAAAATAGCTAGTATTCTCATCCCCCTCACTACACCATTGAGTCTTAGCTTTTTGGCTAAGGAAACTCACCCTAACTTTGTCCAACTCTCGATAAGCTTATGTAGCCACCTTCTCATTTTGTTGAACAGCACATTGGAAGGGTCCAACTGTAGCTTTGACTGAATATCATGGAGGTGGATCAGAGCCACATTGGCAGCAGTCTCAATATTGGCATAGCTGGCAGCATTTAGAGCCTTCAGAGTTTGCTTTAACAACTTCAATTTTTTAACAACTTGAAACATAGTATGGCCTTCAATCTGTTGATCCCACACCTGTTTGACAATATCTCCAAAAGTAGGCTCACTCCCCCACATATTGAAGTATTTGAAACTCCCTCTCTTCCTTATAACCTCTGGCTAGAGAGTTATAGTGCATGGGCAATGGTCGAATAAACCCTCAGGATAGAACATAGTATGAGACTCTGGGAAATGAATGAGCCATTCATCATTCACCAGAACTCTGTCAATTCTACTGTAGACCTTGTCCCCAACCTCGTGCTTGTTATTCCAGGTGAAGAAAGCCCTATGGGCAGGAATATCCATCAAGCCATAGGCATCAATACAATTCTGAAACCCCCTCAACTCAGCATTAGTAACCTCAGAACCAATTCTTTCATTCATAGCCAAGACATTGTTAAAATCCCCCATGACCACCCAAGAACCATCAACAATGCCAAACATGTTAGTAAGAGACTCCCATAGGGAATCCTCTCAGCAATTATGTTGAAACCATAGACCATTGAGACCCACCAGTGTACCCCAGTAGGAAGAAAGTTCACTTTAGTATGAATAACTTGAGCTTCATTACTAATAACCTCAACCTTATAGTTCATAGCATCCCAAACAATCCAAATCCTACCACCTTCATGACTACTAATATTAGTTACTAAAGACCAATTAGCACCCAGTCCATTATGGACCTTATTTATAGAGTTTATTCGAACCCTTATTTCTAAAATACTAAATAAACCAACATTTTTTAGGTGCAGAAACCTTTTAACATCAGTCTGCTACCCATTCTCTAACAAGGGTAAACCATCAACCACTTCACTTTCACAAACCTCCCTAACATGAATAGATCGTTCTAATACTTCTAGAAATATCCTCCTACTACTATTAACACTTATTACACCCTGCCTAGTCAATTGGGTAATGATTCTTGAGGGAGAGAAGGAGGGATGAAAAGAGAAGGGCATTGGTGTAACAAAGGCACCAACACCTTCAGTAGGACTCTCCCCACTCCTAAGCATCATCACTCTAGACTGTTCAGGTAAGGTAACAAAGAACAGCCTCTGAAATATCCACGATGGCTTGCACAACAAAGCAGCAGAAGATGTTGTGGATTGGAAGCAACCTTCTTCTTTGGTACCCAAGTCTTCCTACCACGCACAAGCCCCTTCGTCTGCTTGTTTTTTCTTCTGCAATCACGAGAGAAATGACCCAAAGCTTTACACTCAGTGCAAATGGTAGGTTTCCACTCATAGTGGACAATTTGCCTATGCTTAACATCCAATTCATCCATAAATTCGATCACATCAGGCAAATCATCCCCAACTTTAACCTCAACCATGATACGAGCATAGCCAAGGAACGTCTTCAACTGTGTATTGCTATCACACCTTAGAGGGTTCCCAACTAGACTAGCAATCTTTTTAAGAGCATTGCCCCAAAATTTCAGAGGAAGCCCATAAAATCTAATCCAAATTGGAACCATATCAACTGCCTCCCTTATAAGTTTCGACTCCGGCGTCCATTCCTTGACAACTGAGGGGTAATATCCGTATAATACCCTTAAATTATAGGACTATAACGTAAATTTAATATGCAATTTATTGTCATAAACGAAAAACAACAATGAAACGATAAAGATTAAGAATCAACCTCGGGTCCTTTGTAGTGCGGCGTAATGAACAGAAATCAAAGTAGATTTCCTCCTAATCGTTGCACCCAAGACCGTCTGAGACTATGCCCTTGTGCTAGAATTACTCTCTAATTGACTTGCAATATTGAGAGAGTTGTTATGTGAGTTTTTCCGATGTGAGATCTGAATTTTGAGAGGCAATGTTCTCAAAACCCTAATGATTTTTCAAATGAATAACTATTAGGTTACAAAAGAGAGAGAGAGCTCTCTTTTGTTTGCTTGGTTCGCCCAAACCGAGTGGAAGAGGAGGAAATGGGCTTTCATTTTCTCCTTATTTTAACTCGTGGTCCGATGCTAAAATGTATATGACGCGGTCTTTATTATAAATCGTCATCGGTTATCGGTTATTAAAACATCAACTAATGACACGGATTAGTTGAATTATTAATACATGTCCGACAAAGACAATATTGTATAATTAATTCAATATACATTAATTAAATATAATCGTTTATATTTAATTTACGAATTAACTGTTTAATTCGCCTTAGCCCATTTTATTTAATCCGTATTAAATAAAATATCTCAACATCGCATTTTTGACTAATAACTCGGACTAATCGCTTAGTCAATTTTCTCGCATCAACATGATCAGTATTTTCATACCGTCACATCTCTCAAACGTATCCTATAGGTGTGACTTTTAGGGACCAGTTGATCACCGCCATCTGTATGACAATAACGTCAAACTTATCTAGCAAGCCAACCGTTATTGATAAACGTGGACCAACTGATTATGATACAAAAGTATACCCTTTGATCCTTTTAGAGATTTATAAGTCCTTGCACTAACTGTAAAGGACACCAGCCCCAACAAGCTCCCACTTGTCCGTACAAGTGTATGTGCGATAACCGATTCTCATATTCATTTAAAATTTCTCTCACTCAATGTAAAACAATTTGCAGATCCGGATCCGCAAAGGTCGTATTTTACAATCGATCTGTATCTAGAGTGGTTTCCTCGACTAGAGAGTAACTCAACTGATAAAACGACCGTATTCGAGCATGGCCATGCATTTCGATTCTGACTCCTCGAGTGGCCCTGAGAAATATCGAGTACCTGATAAAGGCTGAATATTTCCTTCAACTCGACTCCTTCCGATCTAAGCACAGCATGAAATGACCCAAAAAAAATCTACTTGGCCCCCTGTTACGGATGACCGTGAGAAAGAAACCAAAGTCACCCAAAATCTGCCTTAGTCTCAAGAGACAGTCGATAGTCAAAAGAATCGACTCTTAGGATCACCATGGAGGTCCTATCCACGACCGGGCACTGAATGTTATAAAACATTTAAGACTCCACGTCGATGTCACAATTGTGTCCTACGAAATATCCGTATAAATCGCCTCTGTGATTGGTTAGTCAACCGGTTGACTTATGGCTCGTTGAACCCACCATCAACCAACGTCACAAAATAATTGCCAGAGTTATCAGCTCATGTGGGCAATTAAGGACTAAAAATATAATGTTTGTTCAGTTCACTTTGTGGTGTTCAAAATTGTCGTACAAATCCACATGAAAAACAAAATATATAAATATCAAAACGATGATGTCGTATAGAGTACAAAAGAGAATGAATCTAATCCATAAAAGAGTACTACAACTTAGGAACACGTTTAATTCCCATGGAATTAACGTGCCCTTAATGCTTATCTTGTCGTAATGGTTTAGTGAGAGGATCTCGCTATGTTATCATCTCGTAGCAATCTTTTCTATCACTACTTCCTTTTGCTCCACGTAATCTCGGATTAGATGAGCTTTCCGTTGTACATGTCTAGACTTGTTGCTAGACTTTGGCTCCTTAGCTTGGAAGATGGCACCTCTATTGTCGCAATAGATGGTGATCGGGTCATTCGAACTAGGCACTACAGATAGTCCTTGTAAGAATTGACGCATCCATATCGCTTCCTTTGCGCCTTCGACGCGGCATAGTACTCGGACTCGTCGTAGAATCTCTTTGTAACACTTTGTTTGGAACTCTTCCACTGATCGCAGCGCCATTAAGAGTAAAAAAGAATCCAGGCTGAGATTTCGATTCATCTCGATCCGTTTGGAAGCTAGCATCTGCGTAACCGAATCGGTTGCGCGTAGCTTTTGATCGCCTCCATAAGTCAATGCCCAATCTTTAGTCCTCCGTAGGTACTTAAGAATGTTCTTGACAGCCATCCAATGTGATTCACCTGGATGCTGTTGGAATCGACTTGTCATACTCAATGCATATGCCACGTCCGGACGTGTGCATATCATGGCATACATGATTGATCCTATAGCCGAGGCATAAGGAATCCGTGTCATGCGCTCTTTCTCTTCCGGTGTCTCTGGTGCCTGAGACTTACTCAAATGCACCCCTGGAGCCATAGGAAGAAACCCCTTTTTGGAGTTAGTCATGCTGAATCTCTCTAGGATTTTGTCTATGTAAGACTCCCCGATCGAGAGATAACATCCGTCGTGATCTATCTCGATAGATACGGATGCCTAGAATTCTTTGTGCCTCACCCAGATCTTTCATCTGGAAATGTTTTTTCAACCATACTTTTACCGAAGTTAAGAGAGGTATGTCATTCCCAATCAGGAGTATGTCATCGACATACAATATTAGGAAGACAATCTTGCTCCCACTCGACTTGATATAAAGACATGGTTCCTCGACCGATCGAGTAAATCCATTTTCTTTAATCACTTGGTCGAAGCGATGATTCCAACTCCGAGATGCTTGCTTAAGTCCATAAATGGAACGCTTAAGCTTGCATACTTTCTTAGGATGTTCAGGATCGATGAAACCTTCGGGTTGTACCATGTACAACTCTTCCTCCAAAAAGCCGTTTAAGAAGGCGGTTTTCACATCCATCTGCCAAATTTCATAGTCATGAAAAGCGGCAATCGCAAAGATAATCCGAATGGAACGCAACATGACTACGGGTGCAAAGATTTCATCGTAGTGCAGACCTGGCACTTGGGTGAAACCTTTAGCAACTAGTCGTGCTTTATAGATATCTTGTTGACCTTCCACAGAATGCTTTATCTTGTAAAGCCATTTGCATTGAAGGGGACGAACCTTTGCAGGTAAGTCAACAAGATCCCATACGTTGTTCTCATACATAGAGTCCATCTCGGATTGCATGGCCTCAAGCCATAGCTTTGAGTCAGAACTAGTCATGGCACCTTTATAGGTTGCGGGTTCACTACTCGTTAAGAGTAGAATGTCATCTATGTCATGTTCCTCGACCATACCAATGTATCTGTCCGGAGGAATAGAGACTCTACCCGACCTCCTAGGTTCCTCAGGAATATTTACCGCAGCCGGGATTGAAGGAATTGGTTCCTCCAATGGTTGCTCGGTATTTGGTTCTGGAATCTCCGACAGGTCGAAGGTTCTATCACTCTTTGCATTCTCGAGAAATTCCTTCTCTAAGAATGTCGCACTAGCCGCAACAAAAACGCGTTGTTCGGTTGGCGAATAGAAGTAATGACCAAGTGTTCCTTTAGGATAACCTATAAAGTATGTCTTGACCGATCGCGGGCCGAGCTTATCCTCGTGTCTCCACTTTACATAAGCCTCGCAGCCCCAAACCCGTATAAAGGACAAGTTGGGGACCGTTCCCTTCCATAGTTCATATGGATTCTTGTCAACAGCTTTAGACGGACTTCGGTTAAGTATTAGAGCAAAATGAAAGAGCATAACCCCACAATGAGTCAGGCGACACGGTGTGACTCATCATGGATCGAACCATATCAAGTAGAGTTCGATTTCTCCGTTCGGACACACCATTCAACCGAGGTGTTCCGGTGGAGTTAATCGTAAGGCAATCCCACAGTCTTTAAGGTGTTGATCAAACTCGTGAGAAAGATACTCGCCACCACGATCTGAACGTAGTGTTTTAATCTTTCTACCCAGTAGGTTCTGTACCCTATTCTGGTATTCTTTGAATTTCTCAAAGGATTCACTTTTATGCTTCATTAAGTAGACATAGCCATACCTACTTAAATCGTCCGTGAAAGTGATGAAATACCTATAGCCTTCTCGTGCGGTGATTGACATAGGTCCACACACATCCGTATGTATGAGTCCTAATAGGTCAGCAGCGCGCATTCCAACACCTTTGAAGGAAATACGAGTCATCTTACCGATGAGACATGATTCACACGTGCCAAATGATTGAAAATCAAAAGCCGAGATAGCTCCATTCTTTATGAGCTGTTTTACGCGTTTCTCATTAATATGTCCCATACGGCAGTGCCATAGGTATGTTTGATCTTTGTCACCAACCTTTAACTTTTTATTCATTACGTGTAATATTTCGGTGGTCTGATCTAAAACATAAATTCCGTTCATGGAGACTCGCTTTTGCCATAAATCATATCGTGTAATGAGAAAATGCAAGTATTATTCTCTATTACAAATGAAAAACCAAGTTTGTCAAGTGTAGAAACTGAAATAATGTTTTTGGAAAGACTGGGTACATAATAGCAGTTATATAAAAATAACTCAAATCCGCTAGGAAGCTGGATCACGTATGTTCCCCTCGAGACGGCAGCCACTCGTGCTCCATTCCCGACACGCAGTCCACCTCACCCTTTACGAGGGGTTCGATGTTTCGAGCCCCCGCACATGATTACACGTGATGAGAACCACAACCAGTATCTAGTACCCAAGTTCCGTAACTTGCGTGGTTAATCTCAATCATATGAATAAAAGTAGAAGAGGAAGAAGACATACTAACAGGTTTAACGCGACCTGCTTTTATGTCCTCATGATAAACAGGACATATGCGCCTCCAATGCCCAGTCTTGTGGCAGTGATGGCATTCCATGTTTTCGGTTTTGCTCTTTGTCGCGCCTGATGAGTTACTTGCCTCACCAGGCCCACTCTTACCTGACCCTGACTTCTTGAACTTCGGTTTACCTACACTAGGTCTCCGCTGAGCTTTGCCCTTACCCTTGCCCTTGTTTGACACAACGAGAACATCCTGTTTCGAGCTCCCACTGAACTTCATGTCCTTCTTGGTCTGTACGAGAAGGGAGTGCAGTTCATGGGGACTTTTCTTCAAATAATTCATATAGTAATTCGCTCTAAAGAGCGCAAAACCATCGTGGAGAGAATGAAGCATGCGGTCAATAACAATGTTCTCGCTGATTTTACAATCAAGCGCCTCCAGTCTCTCGACATTCTCAATCATGCTGAGAATGTGTGGGCTAACCGGTTGGCCCTTCTGGAGTCTCGCATCAAAGAAGCGAGTGGTATGCTCATAGGTCACGATTCTCGGTGCTTTCGAGAATTCCTTGGTGAACGTGGTGAAAATCTTGTTTGCACCTTGGGCTATGAAGCGTTTCTGCAAATTGGATTCCATTGCAAAAATGAGTACGTTTTTAATCGCACCCGCTTCCATGACGAAGTCGCTATACGTGGAGACCTCGTTAACTCGAGCCGTGGGGCCTGGGGTTGGCGGGAGGGGCTCAGTCAGATACTTGAGCTTCCCGTCAGCAGTGGCAGCATTCCGTAATGCCGCTTCCCATTCCGCGAAGTTTGATCCATCATTCTTCGATCTAGTAGACTCGATTCATCCGATTCATAAAGATCCGAGCCAGGACTCACGGTCCAATGTGGCACTTGGCATTGGGTCATCGAGGATGCCACCATTATGTTATTAGCGCTTTAAAAACGTGATCTACGCTGAAAAAGAAAGAAAAACAAAACGAAATAAGCAACTCATCGAGGTGATTTAAGTCTATTTAAAAATTCATTTTAATCGTGTAGACTCAATGCACTTGTATAATTGATCTCCCTCAAGAATAATACAAGTGATCCCAAGACTCAATTTCCGCAAATTGATAAGCCAACTGTTTAGCTAGTTCTTCCGTAAGAACTCTTGGTCGATAGATTTCCGAAAATCCTATCTATAGTCCACCATAATCACAGGATCGTACGAGTGACCATAGTGTTGAGATAAAATAAGTCAATCAGTTCCAACTTACCCGATGTACAAGGGGTCATATTATGCCTACCGACGAAGAAGGGACTCATTGGAGTTTGACCTATAAAGACTATTCTCAATTTTGGTTTATACGAGGAAGATCCCATCAACTTAGTTTAAATTCATTTTAAGTGAACGAATAACTAGCAACTGCGTGAATGAATTAATTTAGATGATGGCTTAAATCGTGTGACATATGAATGTCATAGAAAACTAACGCGTGACCTCTATATGAGCCGGGTTTTCATGCAATTATTAGGTGGTTTGGTTTTTAGGCGGAAAATGATGCAATCTATCGTTACGATAAAATAAATAAAAGAATGCAATACGTAAATAAAATTCCTAGTGTGGCCTATCCTAGTAAAAAAAACATAATACAACTTTGGAATCCATCGTTGGACCCGAGAAGCTTGTCTTGATGTTCCATCTTCGTCCATGCAGCGGGAGTGAGCATCCGATCTCCATCTTTGGTCTTCTCAAAATTACAATTAAAATTTACAAAATATAAACCTATTTACATTCTAAATAAAAACTGTAATTATAAAAGAAAAACAAAATGAAATGGAGATTCGAGATCTCAAAATACAACCAAGACCGTGTTCCATCATTACGGTAACACGTTCTACTAAGGCCACACTAAGTTACAACCGTTTGTAAAAATAAATAAATACGTAATAAAAGCATTCAAAACATTCAAAATAACTATAAATAAAATGCATCAACTAAAACAAATTTATTCGTGACATAATTCCGTAATTATGTAAAATTTATCCAAACCACCTTTAATGATTAAAATTATGTGACAAAACCGCTTTAGTCAAGTTAATTTTAATTCGTGATAATCCGTCACTTTAAATCGTTTTAAAGTAACTAAATTGTACGTGGGTGAACCGTTTCACTATCAAGCGAATGCATAAATCCGTATTATGCAAAAATTGGCCGGAAAAACAAAACAAAACAAATTTTTTTTTTTTCTTCACGGCTGAACGTGAACAGTACCCAAAAAATTTTTTTTTTTTTTTTTTATAGGAGCTAATGCCGAGAGCTCAAAAAAAGCCAAAAAAAATTCAAGCGGCTGAAAAACGAGAGCCTTAACAAAACAAACAAAATCGATTTGTTAACAAACAATTGTAAATTGAACATAATCCGTATTAAAACAAAATTACAATTGACATGATCTTAACATATTGTAATGAATATCGATTACATGAACAATATGCAAAGAACAAATCGAAAACAAAAGGATCGACACATGGCACGTTTTCCAATGCACAAAAACAACCGTGACAAAAAAAAAATTTTGCCGAGACCAAAAACAGCCACACGGTTTTCAATTTTGTGCAAAAATTTATCGATTCAAAATCGTTTGATGAAAATCACATAGAAAAATTTACGTGGCCTCGCTCTGATACCACTTGAGGGGTAATATCCGTATAATACCCTTAAATTATAGGACTATAACGTAAATTTAATATGCAATTTATTGTCATAAACGAAAAACAACAATGAAACGATAAAGATTAAGAATCAACCTCGGGTCCTTTGTAGTGCGGCGTAATGAACAGAAATCAAAGTAGATTACCTCCTAATCGTTGCACCCAAGACCGTCTGAGACTATGCCCTTGTGCTAGAATTACTCTCTAATTGACTTGCAATATTGAGAGAGTTGTTATGTGAGTTTTTCCGATGTGAGATCTGAATTTTGAGAGGCAATGTTCTCAAAACCCTAATGATTTTTCAAATGAATAACAATTAGGTTACAAAAGAGAGAGAGCTCTCTTTTGTTTGCTTGGTTCGGCCAAACCGAGTGGAAGAGGAGGAAATGGGCTTTCATTTTCTCCTTATTTTAACTCGTGGTCCGATGGTAAAATGTATATGACGCGGTCTTTATTATAAATCGTCATCGGTCATCGGTTATTAAAACATCAACTAATGACACGGATTAGTTGAATTATTAATACATGTCCGACAAAGACAATATTGTATAATTAATTCAATATACATTAATTAAATATAATCGTTTATATTTAATTTACGAATTAACTGTTTAATTCGCCTTAGCCCATTTTATTTAATCCGTATTAAATAAAATATCTCATCATCGCATTTTTGACTAATAACTCGGACTAACTGCTTAGTCAATTTTCTGGCATCAACATGACTGTATTTTCATACCGTCACATCTCTCAAACGTATCCTATAGGTGTGACTTTTAGGGACCAGTTGATCACCGCCATCTGTATGACAATAACGTCAAACTTATCTAGCAAGCCAACCGTTATTGATAAACGTGGACCAACTGATTATGATACAAAAGTATACCCTTTGATCCTTTTAGAGATTTATAAGTCCTTGCAGTAACTGTAAAGGACACCAGCCCCAACAACAACAATAGGCTTATTATCTAAGAAGACCGGTCCAGCTTGCAAGACTCTCAAGTTCATAGCTTCAGTTTTAAACCGCACCAGGAAGATACCATTAGAATGAAAAGCAATCTTCTCTATTTCAGTGTATCCCCAGATACGTTTAACAAACCCATCTAAAACCTTAAAAGGGGGATTCGCTCCAAGGACATAACAATATACAGCCGTCGACCAATACTCTAATTCGTCTTTAATATCGGAGTCAGTTAGTTGAAGCCCACTTACCCTAGACGATGAAGGCGAATCCGAGATTTGCCCATTGCTACGCCCAGGAACCTCCACCCAATCCTCATCAGATTCTTCTTCTAGTATCGATTCCATCACCTCACTCAGATTGTAAGGACAAAGGACCGATACTGGCTCCTCATTACCTGCATCAGAAACCCCCAAATCATGAGGATTTAAGGGCAATACACGAAATCAGGATCAAGAATTATGATTATGATTACTACTCGATGAAATATTATTATTATTAAGAGAATTTTTTGTGTTTTTTGTATTATTTGATGTTATTATCCTTACTAATCTACTAGATTTAGGGTAATTTTTCTTTTGTTTAGCCATTGCTAATCTAAGAATCGTTAACCTAAATCGTATCTCTCTCTAGTCATTCTCTCTCTAGTTTTCATTCTAAGAATCGTATTCAATTTGTGAAGTTATAAATATTGTTTTGGTCTAGGTAACTCCTAATGACAAGTAACCGGAAACGATAGTCCGACCATTTATAAAGGTGATTAATTTGCTTACATGTATTTTTTTGTTGACATGCAGGTAGTACGTATAAATTATGTAATTGAACAAGCCAATATGGAAGATGTTGTGCATTCATTAAGTAGTTTGATTTACATTGCTA
The DNA here is from genome assembly GCF_048544455.1 of Silene latifolia. Classification (NCBI taxonomy): domain Eukaryota; kingdom Viridiplantae; phylum Streptophyta; class Magnoliopsida; order Caryophyllales; family Caryophyllaceae; genus Silene; species Silene latifolia. Next base: position 3,889,553 of record NW_027413661.1, on the reverse strand, counting down.
AGACAAATTCATCCTATTTCAATATTCCAACAGATTTGCAATATGTGATTAGTCACAAAAATTGTTTGAAACGTGATGTAGAATATTCGGTTGTTACCCTACAATGTAATTAAATACAATGAAAAATGATTATTCATATGACTTGAGGCAACAAGTTACGTCATCATGTTTAGTTTGTTATGTAGACTATAACTGTAATACAACAAAAATTCACAAGATAGTCCACCAAAATAAATTGAAGTTTGCATACTTTGTTATTAACATAAGAATTTCCACGTAAATAAAACTATGTGTTCGTTCTTTGTTTATAATGTCATTACATTAAGTAAACGTCGACTTTCTAACAAAAAAGTACATTTCGACTTCGCAACCCACTGTGAACAAACATATGCATGAATAAGTTTTAAGAAGGATTATACTCTATATTAACTACCTACTTCTCAAACTAAACTCTTCCCTATTTTAAATCTTACCACAACATGGATTATTTCACAACATGTGTCAATCATTTTACATTTTATCTTAAAATTTTTTATTTATAGTTGAAAAAAAATTGGTCTCCATTTTGCTTCCCCTTTATTAAATTTTCGTATCAGAACTAAGTTTTAAAGAAGCGTCTTGGTAAAACTCGTGCATTGCACGGGTCACAAAACTAGTTACTACGTAAAGTATTAATTTAAAAACCCAACTCAATCCCCCCCAACTAATACACGGTTGAAACCGTGGCTACAACCCCGCGATCAACACCCATAAACCCATGTAAATAGCCAAAACCCGACCACCACCAAGTCTGCCACCAGCCCCCACCGTGAGCCACCTCTGCCAACAACCGAGCCACGGCCCTCAACACAAGTAACCACCATTAACACAGCCAGCAAAACACACCCTAGGTGCTAGACTCACGACATCAACAAACACAATAATACACAACACTACCAACAAAACCACTAAGTCACAACCACCACACGCCACTAGAAGCCACCATCGTGGTCTCCACTGACCCACAGTGGTCCCCCTAGCAGTGCCTCCTCTCTTGGTCATGGTCTAGCCTGGTCACGAGGGTGCTAATGATGGAAATCATATTTTAAATATCACATATTTTAGTTTAAAGTTTTAGTCATAAAAACTTAAGGATCTTATGCATGCAAAACATATAAATAAGTGTAGAGGAAAACCGGTTCGTTACATTGAATATTTCGGTTTATGGGCACAAGTAAGGTCTCCTACCTTCACTAGTTCTTGAGCTATGATGAGTAATAGGATGATCCTCCAAAGACTTCAAGTATGGAAGCCACTCCTCTTGATTGCACCCAAGATTATCCCTTATCTCTACTAAACAATATTTGCTAGATATTTGTTTAGTAGTTTACCTTAAAATTGATTACTAATACTCATATATTACACTAATAATATTAGTAATTTGATTTGAACAAATTGATCATGATTTCTCTAATTTTGGAGAAAGAGGAACAAAGTATGAGAGAGTTTGCATGTTAATTTTGCATATGAATAATGAATGAGTGATAAGAGAACAAATTCTCATCTAAAAGGGGCATGGAAAACCGGTGGGTAGGGAGTCTATTAGGGGACCTATGCACATCTATTATCACAATTGTTCTATTCCATGTGATAGGTATGCATACCTATTAGGCTAGGTAATCATATTGTTTATTTAGTCCCAATAAACAAACAACCCACTAACTCCTACTTTCCTCCACCATTTTCGGTCCATATACATAAAATGGACTACCATTTTATTTTGTCAATTAGTCATTTGTCACACAATATGTCACATGTGGTATGTTACATGTTATTAATTAATTTAATGTATATTTATCACATAAATATCATTTTATAAATTAATTAAATTACATACAACAAATTGACTAGTGATACTTGATCACATAAATAAAATGGCTCATATAATTATAATTCACAACATCTTGTTATTATAATTAATCATTCATTCCTATCTCTATTGTTTCTCAAACAATAAACAACTAGTGTAGATCCCGCGCAAATGCGCGGTATTTTAGATAATAATTTACAAATACGTTAAATATTATAGCTTTGTAACATGCTTAAGAGATATACTTGTAATAGAGAAAATTTGATAGTTTTCATACCAGATAAGATTGACATTTTAACTGTACCTAATTATATAAATTACTTCACTATTACGCATGATAATATTATACGATTACATTAACCAAAAGAATAACCTCGAGTAATGACTTAATTATACAATAAAATTAGAAAATTAGCAAAAGGAGTTAGTCAACTTGTAGTACATTTGTATCAAAAGACAGGAAAATAGAATTATGAAAAAAAATTGTGCATAATATTTTGTCTTATATCATACGTATTATTATTAATGCAGTACCACATGTATAACAAAACTAAAAAATCTCATTAATGTGTGTTTACAAATTAAAAATTCGTACTAGTATCTCCTATTTATTGTATAGAATTAATATGATATAATGTGAGGAGTGATGACCAATCATAAAGCATTTCACTTAGGCGGTATTAATATGATATAATGTAAGGAGCAAGGACCAATCATTAAACAATTCACCTAGGCGGGAAAAATTTAGAGAGCCCTTATTCTTCTAGTGAAAGGGGGATTCTTCCACATGTCGCCTCTATTAGTAATGTTAAATTGTTACACATGTCGAAATTTTATTAATGGTATATAGAAGATTCTATACATTGAGTGTAACTATATCATCTCCGTGTTTCTGTGGTCCAAATTATAATGAGGTAATTTGATTGGACCCCGTTACAGATTTTAAATTGAGCTGGCGGACATATTTTTTAGCCGAACTTCTTATCATAAAATGTCAATAAATTTTTATCGTAAAATTATTTAAAGAAAAAAAAAAGAATTTCCGTATCATAAAAAGTCTGGAGATAAATTTTTTGGGAATGTAATATATTGAATCTTGTAAATATTTACCTGTAAAAATTATGCCCATTTATAACCATCATACCTATACTATATGCTACAAATACTTAACCCAATTTAGGAAATATTTTTTAGGCGGGAAAAATGGGAGTTTCGCCTATTCATTTAGTAAATAGGGGATTTTAGTAATAAAGCATTTTTATTACTAAAATAAATCTTATTTAATCTCATTAAAATAAGAAATAATATTCTCTCTCACAATTGAATTGTTCAATTTTAAGGAATTGATCAACTTGTATCGTCATACAATTAATCAACTTTACAGATACGGGCATCATCCTTTAGGTGTGACCTTAAGGGATCAACTGACCACCACCGTCCCACGACACTAACGTCAAACTCTAGCATGCCAAACGTTACCGATTAATGTTGATCAGTTGACTATAAAATGAATCATCCCTTACGTATTCTAAAAATGAGATTTAAACATGTGATCATCATGATCAACAATTGTGATCGTATTATTGTCGGGGACACTCCAACAGCTAATACCCTGTTTAACAAAAACACCACAAACAACCAATAATTCGAAAATCCGGCCAACCACTACCCTAACCATCACCAATGAGCACCAAAACCTTCCCCGATGTGCGATGTCTCACCAACCGCAAACCCAATCCACCAATGTCCTGGTTCAAGTCGAGTCCAGTAGGTTTAATCCCCTTGTTAGTTCACGGTTTTAACTACAACCAAAACCACCCACTTGCGTTTTCCGGCCAAATAACCACCCAAGTCGTCGCCTTTATCCACCCATAACCACCCCTGATAGTCGACTAGCCACCAGGATCCATCCCAACCCAGATCCATGTTCTAAGCGGTACGAAGCATGCGCGAACTTCGGAAAAAAGTTCGTTTTAAGGAGGTAAAACTGTAATACCCCTCATATGTTTTGGTAGGACTCTTTGTGTATGTCTAAAGTAAAAGGTAGACTATGAAAGGTTAATAAGAAGCTTGCACAAATGTGTCATAGTTGAAAATGTGATCACCTGTTTTAGGTGAATTTTAAAACGGTCATATCAAGAGTTTTAAAGCTCCATTGAGGGTGATTCCACTTGGCGGGGAAAGCTTATTGTCTTCGCTTTCCAACGATTGGTCACAAGCATGATTCCGATAAGCAACGAAGAAATGGCAGTTGTTTGGTAAATAATTTTGTAACTAATCAATATCATAATAATTAAAATAAAATGTATTCGAATAATGTAACAATTAACATTAAGTTCTTAAATTTGATTTATGCTCCAAATTAGTAAATATATTTCAAAATTATGTGAATATAATTTTAGGCACTTTTCAATTTTTTATGTACACCGTGTGATATTTATGGATCAAACATATAAGGTACAAACTAAACTTATTCGAATGTTTTGATCGTGTCTTGCACGTGCTATGTGTCAAACATTTCTATTAGAGTTTTGTAATTTTTTTTTTGAAATAACTACAGAGTATATATAATGATTTTTAAGATTTTACCTATAAATAAAATAGGTTGAACATTCTCAAAATATTATTCTTTGAGTTAACTTCAAAGTATTTAAAAAATACGAAACAACATATAAAATATTTCACTAAAAGTAATATTTAGTTAGCCATAATCAATGTCGTTTCATACTTGACGTATACATATTTAATTGAACCTATGAAAGAAAAATGTAATATGTTTTCTACTTTTCCATGTCGTTTATAACACTATTGTACTAAATTCATTACTTTTGTTTTGATTATTCAAATGCTCTCGTGATCACTGTGTACATACATACTGTGGACATGGGCCACCCGCGCCGCGCACACCTGCCCCTTGGTTTCGAGGCGGCGGCACTTCTCCCACGGAACATTGGTTTGCCAAATCACGTCATGGGCCGTTACCGATTTGTGAGGAATTGAAACCGATGAAAGGTTTGAATAAGCCTGGATTTGTGGAGTCGCGACCAATTTTTATGGAAAATTGGAACCGTTCGAATACCTCGTGCCATGTCAAGACACAAAGTAGTGACATGTACAGTAAGAACTCTTTACCCTTACATTCTATGTCTAGAATGACTCTCGAGATGCCAATGGACACAGATGTCTAGAGATAACTGAGTAAAGGGTGAGGGTACATATTAGGAAGCTCTTTAATTCGAACACCTAATCCCGTTCGCCTCGATAGCGGCCTCTACTAATGATTAGGGAAGTTTTTCATGTTTAATATGTCGTCGATGTAATGCATGCAATGCGACAAACAGTAGATTAATCCTAGCATGTGATATTAGACTAAGTCGATTAACACGTGATTTAACAAACAATTTGGTCGAAGTTGGAAGTTAGATTAATTACATGCGAATGCCATACAATAAAATCATACATAATAAAAATAACGATAAATGAATTACAATAATAATTACAATTACAAGGTCCATTTGATCTACGTCAAAAGCACGCTCGAAGCGGGATTAAGAAGAAAATGAAAGGAAAATAAAATTAGGATTAAAATACGAAAAACACGTTACATTAGAGGTGATAATATGAATAATAGTCGATTTAAACCGTAATTAGAATCTATGTCAAGGCAAGATAGAGTTCAGGGACAGAAGCCAACCCAGAATAGATGCAGCATCTGCTGCATCCTCTGGAAGAGGCGCAGCAATTCCTGCGTCTGTTCTAGAGCTTGGCTTTAGCTGTGAAGTCAGAACCGCAACACTGTTATCGTTCGTTGGTAAATTTAAGATCTATTATTGATATTAGACTCGAGTTGAAGTAATTGAACCGATTATATGCATCTGGGCAAGTCATAAAACGAATTAAAACGAGAAATTACAGTGGTTTACATGATTAGGATCATACGATGTCAAAAAAAGGAAACTTGAGATTAGGAACGGAATTAGAAAAAATAGGACTCCAAATAAAACTTATGTATCAAATTAGGATTCCAGAACCTCGACATGAACAAGTCGAAACCCCGAAGAATCGATTTGAATCAAAACGGCGAAACCCGGAAGTATTGAATACACGGGATTAAGGACGAATTACGCATTATAATTAAAAGGAGTTGTTAAAACATCATTTATATACTGAGATGACGAAGAAAACAAATAAGAAAAATTGATAATTGCAGAAGTTTGAGGAAGAAGATGAAGAGCAGGAGCAGCGGCAGCCTCTGGAAGAGGCGCAGCAAGTTCTACGACCCTTTGAAGTTGTGCAACCGCTACTGCGTTTCTTCTCGACATCTGACCTTCGCTGTTTTATAAAAACGGCTTTAAGAGATTGATTTTAAGATGGTTTTTCGAACGTGTTTTTGATATAGACCTTACATTTGATGATACAAAATAAATAAATTGGATTATACCCTCAGAATTACATATTAGCATCGCGATATTGACTAAATTTATCGTTTTAGTGATTGCTCGACTCGAATATGCGTGGAAAGTGCCCTTGTTAAAGGATTTAATAGATTGATTTGGTTGATTAAACGTAGTTGGTCAAATTGGTCGGTCTATGAAACGTGACTGGCACTCAGAATGATGTGAGCTTACATGGTCAATTGACCAAGCATGTAGGCATCAAAAGCAATAGCGTGGTCTAGAATGCAAAGAGAGAGAAATAAGGGGCGGAACACTCACGTGACAAATATGGAGGCCGGAGGCCTCTATTTATACTAAACATATGGAGGAGTTTAGGAATGACACAGATTTGGAAATAAATCACGGAAATAATCTGAAAAATGTGAAAAGAGGGCTGGAGAAGAGGCGCAGCAGCCACTGCGACCCTTGGAAGAGGCGCAACACCTGCTGCGTCCTTTCCCCCAGAGGTTTCCTCCTCAGCAAGAAAGATTTTCTCGTTTTTTATGGAATTTCGGTAGATATACATTTCCTTTTTCCGTGAAACACAATATACGAAAGATGTTTCCTTAAAATATTTAATTTAATTAGGAATAACTATCTAGAGAATTCTAGAACATTCCGGGATATTCCGACTCGGCATTTAAACGGGTTTTTTTAGAAAATGAAGCGGGTTTTTACCCGGACTCAAAATGTACTCTAATTACTGTCCAAACGGCCATATCGGTGCGTATATGACGACCAAGGGGTTGACTTGAGTGTTTGATCAATCACTTGTCGATGAACTTCTAGCCTGTCATAAAATTGTTCCGCATATCAAACATGCGGCCAAATCATCACTGGGTGGTTGGCGGAAGGTGTAGAAATGAGGTATCTACAGAACCCCCACGTACGGAAGCTCGCCAGCCATAAGAAGAAATCATACCTGAGACGTTGAGGGTAACAGGACATCGAAAGAAATCGTTGGGTAATCTACTTGCGTCGGACTCTGTTTCTGAGAATTACGTGGGCTGTAAGTGAGAACGAACTCTCGCTGGGGAATATATTGATGACTCCGCCGGGGAGAATGAAGACTTGGGTCGACAACGGGACGCCCTTGGCACCGCTGAGGATAAAAAAAAATAGATCGACAACGACGCACCCTTGGCCTCGCTAAGGATAATAAAGGTGTAGAATGACAACGGCGCATCCTTAGCACCGCTGCAGAAAATAAAGGTATGTATCTGATCGACAATGGAGTGCCCTTGGCACCGCTGAGGAAAATAAAAGGATCGACAACGACACGCCCTTGGCATCGCTGAGGAGAAAAAATTTGCTCGGGTCATCGTAAGCGAAATTCCGGTAAAGAGGAGAAGCCCATGAACTGTTTTTAGTGATCATGAATGCTTGCGGGGAACAAAATGTCATGGTTGTCTGCAGTCTGCTGAAGAGAAAATGCCGATTCGGACGAAGAGAACACCCAAAAACGAGCCATATGTTAGGGAAGAGGCGCGTGAAGTACGGGCCCATGAATAACGAACTTGCAACGATCTTCTTTTGAAATTCCGAGGAAAACTTGCTGAGGAAGAGGCGCAGCAAAAGCTGCGATCTTTGAAAGAGGCGCAGCAAGTGCTGCGTCTTTTCCCGAGCTTGTCCCTGTCTGGGTAAAAACCCGACTTAAGCCGTGTTTTGTTTTTCATTTCAAAAACACAAACATTTCATTTCTTCACAAAAACTCAACCAAATTCCATCAAAACTTGATTAAATCTTGCCATAGACGATGACTAATCGAGGTATGTGTCCTGTACTTACTTTATTTCGCATTTTGAGCTTTGATTTTGGGTTGAAAATTAGGGTTCACATACCCATTTATGTCGAAAATTTGGGGCTTTCGTCCCAAATGTATTTGTCTCATGAAATTGACATTAGAAATGAGTAATCGATCATGTTAGGAACACAACCATGTATCCCTTTCGAATTTTCGACAAGTATTAAGGATTGGAGCGCAAAATGTGACTGTCTCTCTACTAAACCGTAAAGCCCTTCGAAAATGGGCCCATATTAGCCAATTTTTGATGAAACTTGGTGTTTTGGAACCCTTGAGTAATGGGTAATCTTTCTATCATGCCGAATTTTCAATTTATGACAGCTTCTCCGGGACACTTTTGTGTGGCATATTTGGTATTGTAGCGAAATGCTGTCGAATTTTCGACTCAAACCCGCAACTAGGCTTGAACTTAGAATCTTCTTGACTTAACCTACCACATGTGTGGCCGGGGTTGGAAAATCCTAGGCCAAAGATGGCTAGAAATGCCATTTTAAACGCTTAAAAACGCTTAGCATCGCTCTATTTACTTCGATTTTGCAGAGGATATTCCTTCTACATCAGGGAGAGACCCTATAGACACCGACATTAACCCTTCTACCGCTACGGGAGAGGCCCAGGTGATGGAGGAGGACATAAAGGAGGAGTCCACACGGAAGGCCAATGTGGGACGAGGCGGCCGTCAGCTCGCAGGAGCGCTTGAGTGGCCCGAGAAATGGGATGGTAGACATTTCATTTGGGCGGCGAAGAGCCACTTGTTGTACAAAACGGCGAGGAGTATGGTAAGTGACGTGGGTGATATCGTCGGGTCACATCCAATCAAACACATTTATAATACTCAACAAACAACTAGTTAGTGGTAAGTCGAGGTCGATCCATGGGACGGTGTGCTTTGGGTTCTAAGTCTATCTATCTCAATTTATGCTAGTGTCACGATTTGTTTGGGTTTGTAGTTGTGTTCTAGGCTAATGCAAGCAATAAAGTATAACAAGCAATGAAATAAAGGATGTGAACAAATGATTAAAAGTGCTAGGATATCATGGGGTCATAGGGGATTCATGGTGTTGATCATACAAACATGTTCACAAAGTTGCAAGCAATTAATGTTGTGGAGAAACCGAGTTGGTTTATGTCTTACGGTTCTTAGGAAGAGTTGGGTCCCGGAGCCGAATCGATTATATTGTACAACACCTACAAGTCGACTTACTTTCCTCCTAATCAACTTCTATGCATGGTCTAACAAGACTCGAGTTGGTTTATATCTTACAAGTCAAGTTGAATAGATAAGAAATGGTTATAAATGTAAGGATTCATAGGCTTAGCATTTCATCAAACATAACATATGCATAAAGTTGACATCACAACAAGCAAGCAATTTAATTGTAAAAACATATTAGATTAAGCATGAATCAATCCCATGTTGGTTTCCCCTAATTACCCACTAATCCTAGCTAAGAGACTACTCACTCATTATCATGGGAAACATGTCATTAATGGTGTCAATCATTACAACAAGTATAAACATGATAATAGAATGAGGAAATAAACAATAAAGAGTAAAGGGTAAAAGAGTTATACCAACTTGAGATGATTCCAAATAATAAAGCAAAGAATAAAAGAAGAGAACTTGATTGATTGATGAAGAGTTGTCAATTCTCCAATAATAACCCAATAATCTTCAATTACCCAATACTAAACTTCAATAATAAACTTGAACAATAATTAAGGAAAGATTAATGTGTAATTTGTGGAAAGATTAAAGAGTAATCTATTCTAATCTACACCTAATCTAATCTATGAGGACTTGATTTAATCTAAGGAAAACTTGATGGTTTGATTATTACAAATGGGGTATATATAATAGAGCATCATTAGGTTAAGCAAGGGTAAAATAGTAATTTAACAATGCTAATTGTTGGGTAGGGAATCGCCGGTCTCAAGAGAGACTCCGGTCTCCTTTTCGCCGGTCTTTGAAAAATATGCGCATCCTTCATAGAGCAAGAAGAGAACGTAAGAGCTGTAAGAGAATCCGAGCGGCTTGGTCTCGGGACACTCGGATTCTGGGCTGTGTATTTATTTTTTCTTTCTGTCTAACAATCCGAGCGTCTTGGGGAGAAGACGGGTGGATTGGGTGAATCGGAGCGTCTTGAGGGGAAGACGTGCGGATTGGGTCCTAGGAATCCGAGCGTCTTGAGTCTCGGGACGAGCGGATTGGCGGACAGCTTCTTTGTTTGACCTCGGATTGTAAAACGGGCGACATTTTCTCATCCGGACTCCTATTGGAGTGATTCAAAAGCCTAGATCACTTGTTTTTTTGACGCCGTTCCATCTAGCATATTTTCAGAGCCAAAGGAGCAACTCTTGGTTTGGGTTTCGAGAAATTTTTTCTTGTAATGCCTTCCCTCTCGTCATTCTTACTTTTAACCCTTTGATCCTTCTATATACACTTTATTCCTACATCCTTGGTCATCATTCTTGCCTCCTCTTCATACTAGTCCATCTAATATCATCAATAAGCTTCCAAATATGCACCAAAGATGGGAATTTCCGCCTTATTATCTTCTTTCCTACAAAACATACGAAATGCACTAGGAAAGCAAAATAGAAAGCATTTGACGGATAAAATGGCTATGGAATGTTATATTAGTATGCAAAATGGGTTCAATTAGGGGACTAAATGTGCGCAAATAATGTTCACATCAAATATCGCCAAACCGAACATTTACTCGTCCCGAGTAAAGAGGTGACAAAAACTAGACCTTTATTTAAACTATCCTACTAATATAGCCGACATGAGACAATTAGCGAGTCTCACTCCGCCCCTTCAACTCACAACAAGACAACCATGAGGTAGGATTCCTTCTTGCAAGGCAAGGTGGGTCTTGCCAAAATGGCGACACATCCAAACATTAAAGCACACAAAATCAAGTAATGGATGCATCTACAAAACAATAGCCACTTTCCTCATCTAAGTAGCGGAAATTATCTACAAGGGAAGCAATTTAAGGGTACACACTCCTTCATAGATGCAATTTCTTCAAACTACTAAGCCTTGAAGGATACCAATAAATCACTTCCAAGTTGTGTCAAGCTAGGTACCTTTGTCCTCAATCGTTAAATGCTTTTGTCAAGAGTAGACTCCCTATGGTGTTAGAAACACTGGAGGATCGCGGAATTCCCCCTCTTGCCTAGACAAGAAGAAGGGTCGTCCCCTCTCTATCATGCACAAAAATGGATACAATGGATAAAGGGATCGATAGATATTTGAGTTTCATTTGGGAGTTTGCTTTTATTGTTATTTTCCCCCCCAATTTCTTGTGGCATTTGACATTTGAGAACACTTTCTTTTTGCCATTTCTTTTGATTTTTGGCATTTCAATACTTGACAACTTTTTCAACTTTTTGCATTTTCTTTTTGAACATTTTCAAAGTCACCCCATATGTAGTGAGGGTGGCTTATATTTGAAACTTTTGGAGTCTATTTTTGCTCCTCTTTTCTTTTGATGCAAATTTGCAAACTTTCTTTCACTTTTCATTTCATTTTTTTGAATTCAAATTTGAACAATTTTTGTGCCCATTCCCTTTGATGACAAAAATGTGGTAGAACATGGATGATGGCCGCATGGTTTCAAGGGTCACCTTGAAATAAACGGTAGCCAAGGAGTTATCACACCACAAGGTACTCTTGACTAGGCCTTAATCCATGGGTCAAAGGATACTAACATGACACATCCTAGGGTGTTTTACAAGTATTCTAACAAGCAAAGTCTTAAGAAGAAAAAGCATCTACTAGGGCCTATATACACTTGTCAAGCTTCCCAAATAGACGGTTTCACAAAATGTTTCTAACATGCAAACTACACGCCATGATGCAACTAACATTTATACAACTATAATGCATATGCTTCTACCATCTAGTATGCCAAATAAACTAAATGCAATCCTAAATTCACATTGTTTATACCACATCAATCAAAATAAAGCCACATAGTCATTAACATAGAGAGGAAAAGGGAGATTGGAAAGATCATACCATGCGGTCTTCAATATCCTCATGTCTCGGATGTGGCGTAGTCGATAAATGTGAAAAAGGATAGAACAAACACAATATATACAAGACTACACTACAAAGGAAATGAACTTGTTTTTGGTTTTTCAATTTTCAATTTTTTTATGGTTTTTATGATTATGAAATAAAAAGACATGTTTTTGGGATTTTTCAAAATTTTTCAATTTTTTATCATTTTTGGAATATAAATTCCCATCCCCCACTTTATTTCGGACATTGTCCTCAATGTACATGTAGGAGTAGGAATAAAAATGAAAACATGTTTTTGGATTTTTGATTTTTTGAAATAAAGTACAAATGCAATGATATGATATGAATGAATACATGCTCTAACTAAATGTAATTCTATATGACATATATAACAAATGAATGCAATCTAAACTATATTATATGATGCATGTTTTAAACTATGTTCAGTTATGATCAAACCTCCCCAAACCAATTTAAACACTATTTCTAGTGTAGAAAAGAATAGGATTGGTCATTAGTGACTATGCATGAATTCTAGTCTATATGCAACTATCTACATGAATCATGTGAGATATATTACAATGCAACTATACTATATAAACTAACTAATGTAAATGCAATATGATATATAATACAAATGCAAGCTTAATGTATATGTAAATAACTAAATGCAAGTGGAAATGTAATGCAAAGTGAAAGGAAATGATATCTTAGAAATGGTGGTTTGAGGGAGGACTCCACCAAACTCATTCCTTGTTGCAATGGTAATTGAATTGTCCATGTTGCTCAATGCTCTCAATAATCGGTCAAATGCTTGAGCACAATCTTCAAACAAGCATGAATACGGTTTGTTCCAATTCAAAATAAAACTTGGCCAAGGTAGCTTGCCACTTACTCTCTCATTCACCTTGCCCTTGGCACTTGAGTCTTTGCAATGCTTCAAACCAACTAGACCATGATTCTTGTCAACATAAGGTATGAAGTGTGGTTCACTTCCGTCCGGAGACTTCCACTTACCACCTTCTCCTCTAAGTTCGGTGATTATGATAGTACTATGATTTGTCAATCCTTCCAAAGTAGAAGGAGAATTCTCATAACATTGATGATCGGATACCTTAGGAGTTGAAATTGTGGGTGCCAAATCTCCACAAGCACGTTCATTTGCAAGTTTGTTCTTGAGCTTTTCCACCAAGTACCCTTTATATGATGTTTTGACCTTTTGGAGAAGGTCCACCATATCATCTCCAACAATCATAGGTTCCATGGTGGGTGCGAAAAGGTCTTCATGGTCAATAGGAAAGAGGAATTCATCTTCTTCATGGAAGCATACCTCAAACTTCTCAAGGATGGGCTCCTCAAGTAAGGCAATCTCACAACTCCATTCCTCATCTTCATTGCAAGACACATATCCCGCATACGCTTCTTCCATAGGCTTTTCATCATCGCTATCTCCATACGAATCATAGATAGGGGCTTCACTCTTCTTCATTAATTATTCCTCCACCATCTCAATATTCGCATCAAAGGTCACACCCTCATACTCACAAAGGTTAAGAGTATTTGGCTTACTTAACCTCAAATCTTCCTCATCAAATACCACACTTTCATACACACAAGAGCTCAAGGAGATTGGCTCTTCCCACTTCACATCTTCTTCATCAAAGGTCATTGCCTCAAATTCACATTCATGTTCTATGCTCAAGGATTGGTGGGGAGTGTTTGTTTGGGTTGCTTTCATTTGGGCAATTCGAATTGCCAACTCCTCACCATGGGTAACAATGCTTTGGAGAACATTGTTCCTATTTTGGCTCTCCTCTAGAATTTATGTGAAGAAATTTTGTTGGTCTCCTATTATTTGGAGGACCATATCTTGAATGTCAAAGTTGGGCTCATTTTTTTGTTGTGGGTGGGGGTGAAAGTGCTCATATTGTGGCATTTGGAATTGGTTGTAAAGTGATTTTTGGGTGGTTGGTTGTTGTGGATATTGGATGTAGTGATTTTGGTGGGGAAAGTTGGGGTAATAGTTAGGATTTTAATTGTATGAGTAGTAAGGTAGGTTTGTATTGACTTGCTCCTCAAACTCCCCATACCCATAATCATACTCAAAAGATCCACCACATACTCCATATGTAAAGTCTTGAGTCATCATAACTAAGACAAGGAAACAACTACAAGCATGGAAACTACACAAAAATGGTAAGAACAATCCTTGAGGAACAAGTTCCTCAAGGTGAAAGCAAAATCAAAATAGACAAACAAGTAAGAACTTAATCACATAGCACCATCCCCGGCAACGACGCCATTTTGACGTGGGTGATGTCGTTGGGTCACATCCAATCAAACACATTTATAATACTCTACAAACAACTAGTTAGTGTTAAGTCGAGGTCGATCCATGGGACGGTGTGCTTTGGGTTCTAAGTCTATCTATCTCAATTTATGCTAGTGTCACGATTTGTTTGGGTTTGTAGTTGTGTTCTAGGCTAATGCAAGCAATAAAGTATAACAAGCAATGAAATAAAGGATGTAAACAAATGATTAAAAGTGCTAGGATATCATGGGGTCATAGGGGATTCATGTTGTTGATCATACAAACATGTTCACATAGTTGCAAGCAATTAATGTTGTGGAGAAACCGAGTTGGTTTATGTCTTACGGTTCTTAGGAAGAGTTGGGTCCCGGAGCCGAATCGATTAGATTGTACAACACCTACAAGTCGACTTACTTTCCTCCTAATCAACTTCTATGCATGGTCTAACAAGACTCGAGTTGGTTTATATCTTACAAGTCAAGTTGAATAGATAAGAGATGGTTATAAATGCAAGGATTAATAGGCTTAGCATTTCATCAAACATAACATATGCATAAAGTTGACATCACAACAAGCAAGCAATTTAATTGTAAAAACATATTAGATTAAGCATGAATCAATCCCATGTTGGTTTTCCCTAATTACCCACTAATCCTAGCTAAGAGACTACTCACTCATTATCATGGGAAACATGTCATTAATGGTGTCAATCATTACAACAAGTATAAACATGATAATAGAATGAGGAAATAAACAATAAAGAGTAAAGGGTAAAAGAATTATACCAACTTGAGATGATTCCAAATAATAAAGCAAAGAATAAAAGAAGAGAACTTGATTGATTGATGAAGAGTTGTCAATTCTCCAATAATAACCCAATAATCTTCATTTACCCAATAATAAACTTGAATAATAAACTTAAACAATAATTAAGGAAAGATTAATGTGTAATTTGTGGAAAGATTAAAGAGTAATCTATTCTAATCTACGCCTAATCTAATCTATGAGGACTTGATTTAATCTAAGGAAAACTTGATGGTTTGATTATTTTAAATGGGGTATATATAATAGAGCATCATTAGGTTAAGCAAGGGTAAAATAGTAATTTAACAATCCTAATTGTTGGGTAGGGAATCGTCGGTCTCAAGAGAGACTCCGGTCTCCTTTTCGCCGGTCTTTGAAAAATATGTGCATCCTTCATAGAGCAAGAAGAGAACGTAAGAGCTGTAAGAGAATCCGAGCGGATTGGTCTCGGGACGGTCGGATTCTGGGGTGTGTATTTTTTTTTTCTTTCTGTCTAACAATCAGAGCGTCTTGGAGAGAAGACGGGCGGATTGGGTGAATCCGAGCGTCTTGAGGGGAAGACGGGCGGATTGGGTCTCGGGAATCCGAGCGTGTTGAGTGGAAGACGGGCGGATTGGGTCTCAAGAATCTGAGCATCTTGAGGGGAAGACGGGCGGATTGGGTCCTAGGAATCCGAGCGTCTTGAGTCTCGGGACGAGCGGATTGGCGGACAGCTTCTTTGTTTGACCTCGGATTCTAAAACGGGCGACATTTTCTCATCCGGACTCCTATTGGAGTGATTCAAAAGCCTAGATCACTTGTTTTTTCGACACCGTTCCATCTAGCATATTTTCAGAGCCAAAGGAGCAACTCTTGGTTTGGGTTTCGAGAAATTTCTTCTTGTAATGCCTTCCCTCTCGTCATTCTTACTTTTAACCCTTTGATCCTTCTATATACACTTTATTCCTACATCCTTGGTCATCATTCTTGCCTCCTCTTCATACTAGTCCATCTAATATCATCAATAAGCTTCCAAATATGCACCAAAGACGGGAATTTCCGCCTTATTATCTTCTTTCCTACAAAACATACGAAATGCACTAGGAAAGCAAAATAGAAAGCATTTGACGGATAAAATGGCTATGGAATGTTATATTAGTATGCAAAATGGGTTCAATTAGGGGACTAAATGTGCGCAAATAATGTTCACATCAGTGAGACTTCAGCTTGTCATTCCTTTATTCATTTATTTCTTACACACTTCCTTGTTTGTTCATTTCTTGCAAATTTCTATGCTTAAGAAAGCTATCTTTTGAATCGACATAGGAGGCTGGGAACATGAGGTCCTTTTCTGGTTACACGGCAATGATGGACGCCTTCGGAAAGCTGTCGGAGGAGGAGAAGGCTATCATCGAGCGGGTAGCCTTTGGTGCCTTGGTACGACGCTTGAGGGAGATCAAGGAGTGGAAGATTCGGGCTAACCTCAGCCTGATTCGAGCCTTTCTTGAAAAGTTCAGGGACACGACCTCGACCTTCCATATACCTTTTGGAGAGATCGGGGTCACCTTAGAGGACTACGACATGATCTCAGGTCTTCCGTGTGGAGAGAAGTTGTTGGTGTGGTCGTCGACGGCCATGAGAGTAGACTCTGCCGAGCCCAGGAGTCTGATCGGCTGGAACCTGGCTATGGGTACGGCCCAGGTTTTTGGTTTGGTGCCGAGTACCTACGTCAAGGACTACTTTGGCGGCAGGGTTTCGGCGAGAGTGAGGATGGATGGACGTATAATGCCTCCACCACCTTGTACTACTCAGCAGCGGGCTCGTCTATGGTTGTGGTGGTTCTTGTCTTCAATTCACCTCGGAGACAAGGGGGAGAGGCTGTCGACGAAGCTTCTTTCATTCCTTTCTGACTTGAGAAGCCTAGGTCGTTGGGACTGGGTTACTACTACCTTTGCGGTCCTCACGCGTGTTATATGAGGGCCATGGTACGTCTGGAGCTTATGAAGAAGGGGACTTCTCCTGCCACTGTTGGTCATGGACTTCTCTTGGACTTTCTTGAAAATATGAAAGATCATCATTTTTCATTTTTTTTAAGTATGAATGATCATTTATATAGAGAATGATTCGTAATCATTATTATTTTGCATGCAGGCGTGGGTGTACTCTTACTTTCCTAGCTTCGCGCCACGAGGGCGGCGGACGTTCCGATAGCATACCCCGTTGTGAGGGACTAAATAGTGTGTCGTCAGAAGAGCCATCGGTCTTCTTACGATGTCTGTCGGAGGGGCGTGAATGCCCTGAGTTTAGACAGCGTAAGTGTCTTTGATCTTCATTTTATCTTCTTTTTACTTAGAGACGATGATAGGAATGACCCCTCGTTTTCTTGCTTTAGTGGGTGCCTTGGCCTTGGAAGAGCTACTCTGGGACTCCAGCCTTCGTGGTTGAGGTTCTCCATCCCCGGAATTCGAGTTGGTTGTTGTTGACGATGCTCACGGGGCCTGTGTGGTACCTGGGTGAGCGTTTGACTCGGCAGTGCTCCCGTGGCACATTTACGATTCCCATCGAACCTCCACGAATGATGTTTAGAGAGCCTTCAGAGGTTGAGAGGACGAATAACCTGGACGGTGCAAGCCGTGACGCTCTCCTTCTTCCTGGCGAGGAGTACGCCGATTTCGTTCGCCGGAGGCTAGCGTACTGGCCGATCGTGGTAAGAATATATATGATAAATGAATGCATGATCAGCAAAATGAATCATTTTAGCTTTGCAGGAGATCGAGGTGGCGGGCGTCGAGCCCCTAGTTTTTCCAGAGACACTGGAGTACACCGACTCGGCGAGTATGACGACGATCTCGGAGATCCGGGATTTCAGCGAGGCGGTGACTGATGCTGGCTTGGATGAGTGGCAGCATATCGTGAGGAGGGTATGCCCCCAGCTTTGGCTGTCTTTTGTATTTTATGCTATATTAAATAGGAATGCATTTGCTTCAACCTCCGTGTATTTGAATGAAGGTGGCACCATCCAGGCATGTGGCGCTGTGGAGGATGGCCAACCGGCTGGGAGCCACAACCATTGAGGCCCTCATATTTGGCTCTGTGGGCAGGTATAAACTTTTCGTACCCGTTATTTATTTATTTTATCTCCAATTTTTCAAAGTGAAGTAATGTAAAGTATCACCCAGTTTTCTCACGTATAGAGGGAGCGTGGCTTGGAGCGTGAGCTGGCGTAGTCCCAGGAGGAGACGGCCCGCTTTCTGAGACAGCTCGAGGTCAAAGATGCTGAGATTGCCGCCCTTGAGGTTACATTGGCTGAGCTGAGCGGTCGTCAGGACTAGTTTGCTGACTGTTTGTACATTTTCTTTGGATGTCACTTCGGGTAGGAGCCCGTATTTTGATGTACATTTTTGCATTTTTGGTTGTGTATATGATGGCCTCCGTGCCTTTGATGTTGGGTGATTGATGTATCTGCAGGTTAGCTTTGAAAACCAGGATTGGCATGTGACGGTTTGCGCCGTCATGCTGCCGAAATTCACGTAGAAAATCACATAGCAAAAACATATAGCAAAAAGAATTCACGTAGAAAAATTAAAATGGCCTAAATTAGCGCTAAAAGAATTGAAAATGAAAAAGTTGCCCGAAAATGGACGAAATGACGAAAATGAAAAAAAGTGCCCGAAAATTGACAAAATGACGCGACCTGACGGTAGGGAGGGCTACCCCTTAAAAAGAATTTAAAATAAATGTCTAAGTGTATCCGAAACATTTTTTAAAAGAGGGAGTGAAATGATTCCCCGAAAAAAAAGAAAATAAAAAAAATGAGTAAATGTGCATATTTGGCGAAAATGTCGATTTTGCCTTGAAAAACGAACCCGTAAAAGATTAGGAGAACATGAATTTGGTAATTATTCAAAATTACCGAAATAAATCCCCATAGGAATAGGAAATTTTAACTAAAACAAATTAGGAAAGATCCACGACCGTCAAACGAGGAAAAGAGCCTGGGGAATAGGCGCATCAGGAGCTACGATCCTTCGAAGAGGCGCAGCAGCTACTGCGTCTTTTCTCCAGCTTGCTTGTTCTCGACCGAAATTAGGAATGTCAAATAGCATAAATAGAGACCACGGTTGAGCTTCTATTCTCACAATTCTCCCTTCCGTGACTTTGTCTATCACATAAAACCTTATATATCTTCTTAAATTTTTCCAACACAAATATGGATGCCTTTGAAAATCGCATTAAGGAGCGGACGATTGAATTTACGAATGTGGAGAAACAAGACATACGTTTTAGGGGAGACCATTATAGGATTGGACAACAGGAATGCGAAACACGATCATCCTTATCCTTGGAGTCCTATCATTCTACAGGTAAGAACCCGTTTTCTTATCCTATTCGGCCTTTTTTTTATTATTATTATTTTTTTAGTTTTGGTCGGTTTGGGGACTGACTCCCGCCCCCTTGTTGCATATCTGGCTGATGGAAAGGCTGCGGTTGATCGAGCCCCCAGTTGATGTGACAGGATATCGCTCCCGATCAATTGCGATAAGAACGAGGCTATACATGGTGGACTTTACTCGAGTATGCAACTAATGGGAAAACATATTGATGAGTGAAGGTGGGTCCTTGATCAGGTGGATAATTCCTTGGTGGCATCTTAGATCGGTGACTGGAGTATCGTCCTTGGAACGACACGATCAATTCGCGTTCCTAGCTTGGAATTCATGGCTCATACCTTCCGGAGAGATTGATGACGCAAGTGGGCCTAAGGCAGAAAATCCTGAAGCTAGACACCGTCCTTCAAACTATACGAGCCCGTACTTCCGAGTCTTGTCGAGAGTGGGCTATTTGCTGGGCCCAAAGGAATATGTGGTTCATTCCTATCCCAGTTGGCTCGTTATGGGTATCTGACTCATATCTGCAGTGGAGGAAAGCTATCACCCCCGATGAGCGTGAAAAGCTATGGAAGCACGAGCCCGTAGACTATAAGATCCGCGAAGTGGCGAAGGAGAACCAAAAGTACTTAACTGAGGAGGAAGAAGAGGCCGGAAATCGGGTCGTCCGTCCGTCGAAGAAACCAAAGAATGCTCCTGCCGTGAAGATGGTGCTGGATCGAAATGGGAAAGCTAGACCGCAAGAACGACTGTTGGTGATTAGGTCGGGAATAACGCAAGAGTGTCCCGCTCATGGTCGAGACAAGAAATATGAAAAGGGTGACAAAGGCAAGGGGAAAATGGAAGAGTAGCCTTAGTCATTTTTATATAGTATTTTTTATTATTATTTGAGTTGTAATAAATGGCGAGGTTTTTAGAATCCTAGCCTAGCATTTTAATTTTCAGCATTTTAAATTTATATATATTTGGCGTATTACTATTATTTAAGAAATAATGAATAAAGGATTTATTACTATTATTTAAGAAATAATGAATAAAAGATTTATTAGTTAAGATGTAAATAGAAGGACATTTGCATGTTGTAAATAGAAGGACATTTGCATGTTGCATTTGAAATTCTACAAGATCTTAACTAATAAATTTGATAACAAATTTAAAGCCATATTCATCAAAGTTTCCGACTATTCAGACTGGGCGGCTAACATAGTCCCCGTACCAAAAAAAAGGATGGGCGAATCCGGGTTTGTGTTGATTTCAGAGACTTGAACAAAGCGAGTCCTAAAGACGACTTCCCTCTACCACACATCGATATATTGGCAGATTACACAATGGATCAGGCGTTGTTATCCTTCATGGACGGGTATGCAGGGTATAACCAAATCAAAATGGCCGTGGAGTATATGTACAAGACAGCCTTCGTCACTCAGTGGGGGCACATACTGCTATACTGTTATGCCATTCGGGCTAATCAATGCTGGAGCTACGTACCAACGCACTGTAACTACTTTGCTACATGACATGATGCATAAAGAGGTGGAGGTGTACATGGACGATATGATCATCAAATCTAAGGATAGGAAAGGGCATATCGATAACCTTCGCAAATTCTTCCTCAGATTGCGCAAGTACAACATGAGCTTCAATCCTCAGAAATGTGCATTCGGAGTAATGTCGGGCAAGCTCCTGGGATACATTGTCAACCAGAGGGGCATATAAATTGATCCATCCAAGATCAACGCCTTAATTGAGATTCCACAACCATAAACAGAAAAGGAGGTTAGAGGATTCATGGGCAAAGTGCAATACATAAGTTGATTCATATCGAAACTCACTATGATCTGCGAACCTATCTTCAAAAAGCTCAAGAAAACGGACCATACCATATGGGACGATGAATGTCAAAAGGTATTTGACAAGATAAAGGAGATATTGGCCAAGACACCAGTGCTAATGCCTTCTCAACAAGATCAACCTCTTGGTTTATATCTCACAGTCACCGAAACAGCCATGGGGGCTACGCTCGCACAGACTGTTGGAAAGGAAGAAAGAGTTATCTACTACCTTAGTAAGAAGTTCTTAGAGCACGAGAGTAAGTATACACCTTTCTAGAAGACATGCCTCGCTCTTGTGTGGGCAACAAAGAAGCTACGCCATTACATGCTTAGCTACTCGGTCAAAGTGTATTCTAAAATGCATCCCGTCAAATACCTCTTCGAGAAACCCGTCCTCAATGGACACTTGGCAAGATGGACCCTGATGCTCTCAGAGTTCGATCTAAAATACGTACCTTTGAAAGTCATAAAGGGACGTGCCGTGGCTGAATTATTCGCCGATAATCCTATCAACGATACGCAAGCAATAGACATGTGGCCGTTTCCAGATGAGGATATTTTAAAAACAAGTACAGATTATTGGGATCTTTACTTTGTTGGAGCATCTAATTTGAGAGGATTTGGAATGGGAGTGTTGCTCATTTCTCCGGAAGGCGAGCATATACCACTTTCTGTCAAACTCGACTTAGAGGTGACAAATAATGCAGCAGAGTATGAAGCTTGCCTCATCGGTCTACAAGCAGCAGTGAGTTTAGGCATTAAGATCCTTCGAGTTCACGGGGACTCATCTTTAATCATTAACCAAATAACTAGATCCTGAAAAATCCGAAGTGAAAGTTGACACGTCTGTCGCGTACCTGTCAAAAATAAAACCTAACGGTCTCAACTAAAATGTAGTAGAGGCAGTCGAGTATCGAATCCACAGGGAGGTAATGCAACTACAGCTATCTATTTCTAATCCTATGGTAACAATTGGTGTTGATTAAATTTTTGGTTCTAAACTACGGAGTTGAAAGGAAAGAGAAATAAGCAAAGAGCAGTAAAGCAGGAAGTGAATTAAAACTATCAATAAGAGGGGGACATGTCGGGAATTCGGTTCACTACGGTAGTTCAACAACTTAGCAGTAAATGACTCAGACGAACTAATGCGAGACGGATATTAGAAGGTCCTTTCGGTCCACTTCCCACCCTAAAATACCACTAACTTAACTTTCGTCCTCATTAGGGTAGTCTACTGTTTATAGCAGGCCTATTTAGTCCAATCTTTCGATCCAGGATTAATTGTAGCCAGATTAATGGGTGACATAGAAGCGTGCACTCAACTAGGTCGGGAATTACAGTTAAATTGCTATAGTGACAGAGTCTCTTAATCAATTCGTCTAATTCATTCACTACGTCGTCATTATTCTACCGCAGATCCCCTAATCCCAACATGAGGGGGGGGGGGGGGGTTTAGCTACTCATGCTCATAACTAATCTAGCAGCAGATAAATTTCCAGCAGAAGACATAATGAAATAATAATAAAGCGCAATAATAATAAAACTAGGGCAAAAGAATAAATAAGGACAACAAGAAATTAATGCAACGGAAAGGTTAATTATTATTGAAAGAAGAGAGGGAATTACAATCTAAGCGATTCCGGCGTAAAGAACTCGAAATCCAATGAAGCAATCCCGAATATTAAGAGTAGCAGTCGAAAGTAAAAGTAACGTAGGAAGTAACAGTGGTTTTTCTAATGTGAAAACTTAGAGAGTAAAAGAGATGATAAAAGAATGACCAATAACCTAGTAAATCCTAGGTTAAATAGCCAAACCACAAAGTGTTTATGCGGAAATAAATAAAACACGGACTGATTAAAGCCCATAATGTCGAAAACCTCTCGATCGAGTGGATTAAACCACTCGATCGACCAACATCTCAGCAGAAGACCCTCGATCGACCAGCAGGGTACTCGATCGAGGACTTGATCATGTGAATCTTACTCGATCGAGTAAGGAATAGCTCGATCGAGCCTCAGGGAGCCTGGGAACCACTCGATCGACCACCAAACAGCTCGATAGACCACTTGGGTCTTCAATTCAGCTCACGTCTTCACCCAAATGCCTCGTAAGGCGTGCAACGACACTTCCAAGTGCAACATCTCACTCTGGGACAATCCCGTCTCCTCTAAATGCATGCAAAAAGGACGAAAAGGAGTATGGTTCCGCTACTTCCGCGATCATTCCTACAAAAAGGACCAAACACACCAAAGTAGCCAATTCGGGGCAAAATACTATAAAAACAGTATAGAAATGCATAGAAATACGTGCTGAAATAGGCCAAAAAGACTATACATTAGGCACGTATCAAATCTCCCCAAACCAAACCTTTACTCGCCCTCGAGTAAACTCAAAACTAAACTAATGGAACGGAAATGATAACTCAGAGCTAGCTTAACTTGTCTACTTGAACCAATTTAATGCAGCAAGAATCAACAGTTAAAGCTAAGCAGTCAATACGCAAACGAATTATAAGCTGTTCAGAAACAAAGCTGACCTATCGACCTTGCAAGACCAACAAAACTGGACTCTCACGTGGTCACTCTTCTCTCATGAAGCAAAGGGCAAATGTAGTATGTAAAAGAGAGAAGAAAAGACAGTCACTCACCTAACTGCGACCTACATAGCATGCATGCAACAAAAATGAAAGACAATTCAAGTACTAATGCACACATTCCAACCAATGATGTCCGTCACAGCCGAGGGTATGCAAATAATATGGGAATAGTGAGGTTCAGGTGAGAAAAGGCAAAACAAGTTATGGAAATGTGGGGGTAAAAGCGTCAAGCTAGTTCCTAACAGGACCATAATAAACCATCCGGATCTCAAACTGACTGAAAAATTAAGTACTAGTGCCCTTCACTTGGCACAAAACTCACTAGACTCAAAGCACAATCTCCTCAAAAAATGTAGAATAAGGGTGGAGGAGTCAGACGGTCACAAAGTTCCCTTTTTTAAACACATCGTCTGAAACAACTAACTGAAACAACCATCCCTCTTGTCGATTGTACATCTTCAAACATCTTCTCAACTCTGACAAGAGGGGATAACTTTTTTCACAATCTCTATTTCTTTCTTTTGCATATCAGCTCTTTTTCTGTTTTTCATATTTTTTTTTTTTCATTTTTCATTTTTCTCTTTCTCCTTTTTTTTTCTTTTTCTTTCACGTTTTCCTTCTTTTTTTTTTTCAATACTTCTTTTTTTTTTTTCTTCCTCCTTCCTTCCTTAATACAAACACCAACTCCAAACAAGATGACAGACCAAACTGCAATGGGAAACATACCACAAGAGGACAGCCTAACTAGCTTGACTAGGCAGGCTTAGTTTGGAATGTAGCTAATGGGTCAAAAAGGCAAGTTTTGGCTAAAGTGGAGCTAAATGGGTGAAAGATGTAAAGAAAGGGGAATTTGCAAGACCCTCCCTGCATGTGACACCGACCACAAACCCGAATGTGTGCATTTGACGAGAAATTGAATGTCATAATTGTGCAAATGAGACAAACATGCTATGCAAGGAGTACTACTCTCAAAATTCCTAATGAACTGGTCATGAATGTCACCAGTTATGGCTCTAAAACTCAGAATTTTTTAAGTAGTTTGCCAGTTTATAGGTCAAGTCTAAACAATCAGCTATTATTTGAACAGAAATTCGTAGATTATGCGTATGACAAGGCTAAAAACTATCAATAAAAGTGCAAGGCTCAAGTAAATTGACAAGTTATAGTGCATTGTCAACATGGAAATCTACCGTTCCGACTCAACCTAAATGCAGAAATAAACGTGCAAAACAAATGCAGATGCAGACTCAAAAGGATGCAATACCCTCCCCAAACCAAAACGGACAACGCCCTCGTTGTCCTCCAGCATACACCAGCAGAAAAATGGGGGATGGGAGTATACAACCAATAAAAGAAAAATAGAGGAGACGAAATAAAAAGAGTAAGAAAACATACAAAACACGAACTTCCCAAACCAGCCAGAAAACTGGGGAAGTGAGTAGACCAAAAGACTACTCGTCGTCGTCGCACCGCCGTCTCCCAGTACTCCGACTCAACAAAACGGTCTCCCCAAACCAAAGAACAAACAAAGGGGAGACTCGGTCGTCATCTCGGTGATCCTCCTGGACCGGGTGCGAATGGAGGGTCACTCTCCTCCTCTCTGGCAGCTCGTTTGTGCCGCCGCTTCTCGCCCGTAACCGCACCTCTCGTGCTACCGTGTCTCCTCGGCTCCTCCTCGAGTCGGAAGGAAGTGGAGGGTACCCGTCCGCTGGGTATCGGTAGAAGGAAGGATGCGGCCACCCCTCTGGAATCAGTCGCCGGGCTCGGATATGGAACTCGTAGAGCGGGAATACAGCCAAAGCCATATCCCGTCTCATCTCAGTAATGTACCTGCACATATCCGAAAGCACGGCATCACGACGCCCTTGGTCCATGACCTCGGGCGCCTCTAAGGCAGGAGGGCAGACAAAATTGGCCGGAAAGGCCGAATCAGAAGGAGGTGGAGTGAGTGAAGGTGGAGGTGTGGGAGTCTGTGTGGGTCCAGTCTGAGTCTGAGACTGGGTCTGAGTCTGAGCCGGAGTCTGAGAGCTAGATGATGCTCCGGCCTCCCGCTTCCTCTTCCTAGAAGAAGAAGGAGGAGTGAGGGTAAGGTGGTAGGTAGGTGGAGGTGGCCTCGCTCCCTCAGCAGCAGTAGGGAGCGGTAGAAGTGGCGGAAGGGTAGAGCACGGCAAGGTAACAGACGTGGAACCACATATCTTCCACGTCCTCGCGCTCCCCTTCGCCTTTGGGAACCAGGCGAAGTCAGTCATGGCTCCCAGGTCAAGGTAAGCCATCTCATCAGGTGCAGTGAGTCCGGGCTCAGTGGGGTAAAGGTGGCGGGCAATCCTAGTAACTAGCCCGCCGCAGACAACAGCGGTCTTGACCCGAGTCCCAATTCCATTCCAATGCTGAGCTACCAGATAGGCAATGTTTAGAACAAACGAGGTACCGTAGTCAATGTTGAGGTACCCCGGGAGAATTGCTAGCTCAGTGTTGGTCATGTTATTGGGCTCAGGGCGCCCAAAAATAGTCTCTCCTAACAGACGCAAGTAGTAACGGGGCGCAGGTAAGTGAACGTGAGCTCCCTTCCGTGAGTGGAAGGGGGTGTGAGAAAGAGCAGCCCAAAGTGGCTGAAGGAGGTCTCGAGGTGGGGCGGTGGGGCCGTCACTAACTAGTCCCAAAACCTGCCCAAACCTGGCCAAAGTCCAGTGGTGTGACTCATTGCGGAGTCAAAAGTGAATGCAAGAACTGGAGTGGTCAGCAGCGTAAGAGTCGGTGTCAAAAGAATAGGAGCTAAAAAACTCGTAAGTAGAGGTACGAATAGTAGCCTCCTGCATGGTAATCAGACCCGACAAACCCGTCCCGTTCAACAAACTACAGACCTCCTCATAAATGCCTAAGGTCTCTAGGTCAGTCCGCGCGAGGAAACGGGTGGGGGAGAGAGGGCAACGAAGTAAAGCGGCTAACCGTTTCCGGTGAGCCTCTGAAGTGAAACGTACCGTGGGCATCTTCGGTAAAGGTGTGAGAGCGCCCTCCCCGTAACAACACCTCGGAAGGGCTGGAAGTGATGGCTAATCGGCTAGCCTGCTGGTGTGGCCTCGGTGGCGGATACCAGGCGGGGAAACAGGGCGTGAATCCGCGATCTAGCGAGAGAAAAGGCCTGGTAGGAGTAGTGGCGGTGTAACCTGAACCGAGCTCCCGCCGAGCCGGTGCTGGCTGCGGCGTACACCGTCCCTGCAGGTGAGACAAGTAGAATCGGTCTGCAGGTGGTGACCAAGGCGGAGCTAGTGGCAACAGCAGGGACCACTGGCTCGGTCACGGATGGACTGGGGGATGAACTCGCAGAAGGCAGAGAACCAGTATCCATCCTGCAAAGTAACAAGGGCATGATAAGAGAAGATAGCTGCTAACCGTGGCTAAAATGAAGCGTTAACCAGCATGTGACAGCAAAAAGAAGGGCCCTATTAGTTGAAAAAATCGACTTCCCGAATGCAAAACCCAACAATTCCTCAAACTTCGAAATACAGCATGTGAGTGGTGGTGATATGATAAAATAATGACTGTTAAAGGGCTAATACAGCATGAAAACCAAATATGGGGGCATGTATGACTCCTAGCAGTCGAAGATTTCTACTCACAGCACGGGATTTCCCAATAATTCACAGCATGTAAGGGCGATAGGGGACGGTAACAGCAGTTAACAACAGCAATAAGTAAGCATGGACTGAAGTTAAGCAAGCAAGGCAACAGAAAGACCGTCTGATAGTCGACATATTTCGACTTACAGGAACCCTAATCGCGGAAATCGCGCAAAATTCGAATTAAACATGTAGAAACAGCGAGGAATTGCGAAAAGATCATCAACAAGCTAATTAAGGGCATATAAACACAGTTAAGTCGAAACAAAATCGACTAGACATGGATTTTCGAACCCTAATTCAAATCACCTCAATAAATTCGATTTAAGTGAAGAGAAAATGCAAAGAGTATGAAAGGAACACTTACTTGATGATGATTATCCTACAATAAGCAATTAAACTTCAAAAGAAACAATCAACCAAGGCGGATTTTCGATTGAAAAACCGCAAACCCTAATCCCCTTTAAAAACCGCGAAAACGAGCACAAAAGAGGGGGAAAATAAGGGGTTATTGAAGATTAATTAGCTAGCAATAGAATGTAGGTGATGGATTTGATAATTTTGGGCAAGAAATGGGGATTTGGGGGAGATGGAAATCGCAATTAGGAAGGTGTTAGGAGAAATTAGGGATAAAAATAGAAATGAAAACTGAAATAAGGAGTTAAGTATAGAAAAACTCCCGTCCACTGTTCATTTCACTCGATCGAGTGATTTTAATCACTCGATCGAGGACTTTTGCTGTCCCCTTTGCTCGATCGAGTAAGAGCCCTCTCGATCGATCATTTCCTCTGTGGCCTTCCTCGATCGATTAACCAGACGGCTCGATCGACCCATTTTCCACTCGATCGAGTACAAAAAGTACTCGATCGAGGACGTCCTCGTGTGGACTCTTCGAATTTCGTCCCTTCTTCCTCGAATTGCGTGCATCTTCCCCAAACCTGCGTAAAACATATCCAAACATATCCCAAAATACCAAAAACGCAGAAAACACAGTCTATAGTCTCAGTCTAAGCTAAAGGATTGTCTAAACTAATTGTCCGAATTAAAAACGTAATAAAGAAATTCAAAAGAAATTCAAACGAATATCTATTACAAGTTGTTACACGGGCATTTCCCGTTTAATTCCCATCGACTTTCAAAGTAGCCCCTTCGTGGGCTTCTGACTGGAGGACGTCACTTCAGCGATACTGACCGTCCTCTTTGATTTCCATGAGCTTGAATTACTGTTTGCAAGAGGAGGAGGAACATAGTTCCAATCTATGTAGGTTCGAACTGTCTTCGTTCTCGCCCCTCTGTCATCTTCTTTGGCATCCTTGGCTCCAGTTTGATTGATAATGGTTGCACCATGTCCCTTGACTCCTTTCTTGCCTTCATCCGTACTGCGGTAAGGAGAACAGACGAACTTTCCTCCTTTTTGCTCTCGGTGAGGCGGAGGGTTAGCAATAACAAGAATATTCTCCAAATTTTCATCCGGAGTGTCAATAATAGGGTCAACAGAAGAGAGGGCATTACAAGGCTGAGCTTGCATGGGAGCCCTCCGGAACTTGGACCGATGGAAAGTCGGCTCCTCGTCCCCTACCCGAAAGGTCAAAGTCTTCCCCGACGTCTATTACTTTGCACGGCGGTGGACAAAAATGGTCTCCCTAAAATGATAGGGGTGTGAACATCTTCGGGGATATCTAAGACGACAAAATCAACGGGAATAAAGAACTTCCCGATCTGAACAGGTACGTCTTCTGCTACACCTAGCGGCCGTGATAAACTACGGTCGGCCATCTGGACAGTCATGTTGGTGCAACTCAGTTTTGTCACACCAAGTCTCTTAGCTAGAGATAAAGGTAGAACACTTACGCTAGCGCCTAAATCGCATAGCGCATTATCAATCAATCGCATACCGATGTGACAAGGGATCGAAAAACTACCTGGGTCTGATTGCTTAGGAGGTAGCTTATTTTGAGATAGGGCTGACCCCACCTCCGTCAAAGCTACGGTCTCATTATCATTAATAGTCCTCTTACGTGCTAAAATCTCTTTCATAAACTTTAAATAAGAGGGTACCTTGGTCAGCAATTCAGTTAACGGCACGGAAACTTCCAAACTCTTCAAAAGCTCAACAAATTTGCCAAACTGTTGATTAACCTTGGTATTCTGCAGCCGCCTCGGGAAGGGAACCGTAATTGGTATTTCGAGCCCCTTGTTTCTCGCTTCCAAAGTGTCTTCCGGAGCAAGTTCGGTATCCTTTGGACGCTTCTTACCTCTCGAACGAGGCCTTTCTGGTAATTCCTCGCTTAAGCGAGCACTAGCAGGCTCTCGAATAAGCTTCCCGTCAGCAACATCACTCGATCGAGCAATGTGCTCACTCGATCGAGCAGTTTCTTCACCAGCGTCAGTCGATCGAGCAAACTTACCACTCGATCGACCAACCTCATCTTCTGTTTCACTCGATCGAGCAGGGATGCTACTTGATCGACCAGCTTCTTCACCATTTTCACTCGATCGAGCATCAGATTTCAGTCGATCGAGTAACTCCTGTGTCGTGAGTTCTTTTCTCTTAACAGAACACTTTGTTCATCATCGCCGATGACTTCCTCGGTCCGATTTACGTACTTCCGGTCCCTCGTAAGAAAGACCGCTTCTCAATTCTATCAAATGTACCGTCTCATTTGGGTTCTTCTCATTTTGAGTCGGTAAATGACCCGGCTTCCTCGAGGATTGATTCGCGGCGAGTTGGGCAACTTGAGTCTCAAGTGCCTTTATGGACGCGTCTCTCTGTTGATCACTTGTGCTTCTTTGTTGATCACTCGCATGAAGCTGCTTTGTAATGGCTTGCATCATAGACTTTAACTCGCCCATTTCACTCACCCCACTTGAAGATGAACCGTGGTTAGGAGGGTTAAAAGACGGAGGCTTCTGATAGCCTTGTTGAGTCTTATGGGGTGGAATATACGGCTCTTCGCCTTGATTCGGAGGAGCGGTGGGGTTGAGTACGTTCTGGTTACTCCACCTCAAATTGGGGTGGATATTCGGCTCATAATGAGTGTTGTTTTGCCTGTAATGTTAGAAGGCAGCACATTGCTCATAAGGACTAGGACAATAATCAGAGACATGTCCATCTACCCCACACCTTGTACAGACGGAAGGACCGTCTGTCATAGCATTAACCTGGTACATCCCTCCCTTGAGAGCTCCCCCTAGTTCATACTTGTCGAACCTCGCGGTAAGGGCTTCTAATGCGGCTACTGAAGAGGATTCAGCGGCTCTCCTTTGGTTTCCTATTGAATTCCCATATTCAGCCCTGTGAGTGGCTAAATCATCTATAATCTTCCATCCCTTGGTCGCTCCCAAGTTGTCAGCAAATCGACCATTGGCTGCAGCATCTAATATAGCCCTCTGATCATCATATAAGCCATTGTAAAAATGGTTACACAAGCTCCATTTTTCGAAACCGTGGTGCGGTATGGTCCGCACCAGTTTCTTAAATCGAAGCCATGCCTCGTGGAAGTTCTCGTCAGGCCCTTGTTGAGCTGCGTGGTGCGGTATGAACATAGTTTCTTTGATCTGATCAGCTGTCACGCCGGTGGGAGGAGGTATGGAGCAGCAGTAATCAATGAAGGTCTCCATATGCTGAGCTGCGTCTTCAGTTGCAGCTCCCAATCGATTTTTCTCGACCATATTGATGTATGCAGGCTTGGGCTCGAACTTCCTAGCATCTCCCGGCAGTTCGAACCCTTTATAGAGGTTGTCAGCCGTGGGCTCGGAGTGACTAGCAATGGTTGCTTCCTCAGCCATTTCGGGAAATTCTGGAAAAGTAATAGATTCGAGTGATGAATTGGAAACTGGAGAAGACGGTGGATTGTCTTCGAAAAGCTCGTTCTTGTAAAAGCTACCACCAGAACTAGGCTCTTCCTCTGCCTGTTGTTCTTGAAATAGTCTCCTTTTTACGTGCAGAGATCTCTCAATCTCGGGATCAAAAGGTAGTAGTGGCCCACCTTGCGACCTGCGCATAAGAAGAAACTACAGACAAGATATAAGAATAGTCTAAGGAACGATGTTCCTTAAACTAAAAGAAGAATTAAAAATAAAACAGCTAGTAAATTGAACAATTGCCTCCCCGGCAACGGCGCCAAAATTTGACACGTCCGTCGCGACTGTCAAAAATAAAACCTAACGGTCTCAACTAAAATGTAGTAGAGGCGATCAGTATCGAATCCACAGGGAGGTAATGCAACTACAGCTATCTATTTCTAATCCTATGGTAACAATTGGTGTTGATTAAATTTTTGGTTCTAAACTACGGAGTTGAAAGGAAAGAGAAATAAAGCAGAGAGCAGTGAAGTGAATTAAAACTATCAATAAGAGGGGGACATGTCGGGAATTCGGTTCACTACGGTAGTTCAACAACTTAGCAGTAAATGACTCAAACGAACTAATGCGAGACGGATATTAGAAGGTCCTTTCGGTCCACTTCCCACCCTAAAATACCACTAACTTAACTTTCGTCCTCATTAGGGTAGTCTACTGTTTATAGCAGGCCTATTTAGTCCAATCTTTCGATCCAGGATTAATTGTAGCCAGATTAATGGGTGACATAGAAGCGTGCACTCAACTAGGTCGGGAATTACAGTTAAATTGCTATAGTGACAGAGTCTCTTAATCAATTCGTCTAATTCATTCACTACGTCGTCATTATTCTACCGCAGATCCCCTAATCCCAACATGAGGGGGGGGTTTAGCTACTCATGCTCATAACTAATCTAGCAGCAGATAAATTTCCAGCAGAAGACATAATGAAATAATAATAAAGCGCAATAATAATAAAACTAGGGCAAGAGAATAAATAAGGACAACAAGAAATTAATGCAACGGAAAGGTTAATTATTATTGAAAGAAGAGAGGGAATTACAATCTAAGCGATTCCGGCGTAAAGAACTCGAAATCCAATGAAGCAATCCCGAATATTAAGAGTAGCAGTCGAAAGTAAAAGTAACGTAGGAAGTAACAGTGGTTTTTCTAATGTGAAAACTTAGAGAGTAAAAGAGATGATAAAAGAATGACCAATAACCTAGTAAATCCTAGGTTAAATAGCCAAACCACAAAGTGTTTATGCGGAAATAAATAAAACACGGACTGATTAAAGCCCATAATGTCGAAAACCTCTCGATCGAGTGGATTAAACCACTCGATCGACCAACATCTCAGCAGAAGTCCCTCGATCGACCAGCAGGGTACTCGATCGAGGACTTGATCATGTGCATCTTACTCGATCGAGTAAGGAATAGCTCGATCGAGCCTCAGGGAGCCTGGGAACCACTCGATCGACCACCAAACAGCTCGATAGACCACTTGGGTCTTCAATTCAGCTCACGTCTTCACCCAAATGCCTCGTAAGGCGTGCAACGACACTTCCAAGTGCAACATCTCACTCTGGGACAATCCCGTCTCCTCTAAATGCATGCAAAAAGGACGAAAAGGAGTATGGTTCCGCTACTTCCGCGATCATTCCTACAAAAAGGACCAAACACACCAAAGTAGCCAATTCGGGGCAAAATACTATAAAAACAGTATAGAAATGCATAGAAATACGTGCTGAAATAGGCCAAAAAGACTATACATTAGGCACGTATCAAAAGTCTAGCACCCTATCAAGCTAGGATTGACCAGATTGCTCAATTCTTCGATCAAGTTACTTATCTACACCTGCCCCGCAAAAAAATCAGTTTGTGGACGCTCTTGCAAAACTCGCATCCTTGATTAATATGTCAGACAACATGGTTGAAATGCCTTTGTGCATCGAACGACGGTCAGAGCCAGCCTATGTACATTTCCTTACAGATGAAGAGGAAAACCCAGAGGAAACTTGGTTCCAGGAGATTTTAAATTTCAAGCTTAATGGTACATATCCACCAGATATGGATAAGAGGGGAAAACGCGTCATATGCCTACTTTCCTCTCCATACCTCCTCATGCAGGGAGAATTGTACAAAAGAACACCACTTGGTGTCCCCCCGTGTTGCCTTGATCATTCACAGGCACAGAAAGTAATGGAAGAAGTTCACAATGGAGAATGCGGTCCTCACATGACGGGACCTATGATGGCAAAGAAAATCACGCGTCTAGGGTATTACTGGACGACAATAGAGTCAGATTGCATCAAATACGTCAAGCATTGCCATAATTGCCAGATCTTCGGAAATGTGCAACATGTTCCTCCCTCAATGCTATATATCATGACATCTCCTTGGCCATTTTCTGCTTGGGGAATAGACATCATGGAAAATTACTCCAGCTGGGACAGAAGCTCACTGTTACATTCTAGTAGCTATCGATTATTTTACTAAATTGGTCAAGGCAGCATCTTATACTAGCCTTACAGCCAAACATGTGGTCAAGTTCACACAAACCAATATCATTTGTAGATATGGTTGCCCACATGAAATCATCAGTGACAACGGGTCACATTTTCAAGCCGAAGCTGAACAGTTGTTAGCCAAATATAAGATCAAGCATCACCATTCCTCGCTATATAGACCCCAAACTAATGGCGCGGTAGAGGCAGCTAATAAAAATATCGTCACAATCCTGAAGAAAATGATCGACAATTATTGCGATTGGCCTAGCAAGACAACCTTTGCATTTTGGGGATATCGCACGTCAGTTAGGACTCCCACTGGGGCTACTCCTTTCTATTTTACTTAAGGCATGGAAGTTGCGCAACCAGTAGAGCTAGAAATCCCCTCTCTACGCAGTTTACTCAAAAGTCAAATTCCAGAAGCTGAATGGAATAGGGATAGGTATGAGGAACTTGTCCTTTTGGACGAACGGAAGCTACACGCATTACATAATGTGTAGATGTATCAAGCCTGTATCAAACGAGCTTTCAATAAAAGGGTCAAACCCAGAAACATCAAGGAAGGGGACTTAGTACTCAAGTCAGTCAGAGCTCTCTTACATGTCGATCCACGAGGAAACTTTAAACCTAATTGGGCAGGACCATTCTCGGTCAAGTCCATACTTTCAGGGGTGCGATTAAGAACACAGACCTAGACGGGAATGAGTTTTCTAATCCGACTAACCTATACCAATTGAAACGGTACTACCCTTAGCAATTGGTTAAAACGCACCTCGCGTGACCCATGTCCGCTCTTGCGACACGAAATAAAAACGGCCCCTGGCCCGCCAAAAACTTATGACATTTCGCTCTTGCGTTTTGACATGTTTGACACCTCATATCATCAAATAAATTGAATTGCATTTCCGTAGGAGTAAGTAAAGCACATGCTTATTTTTTAAGTTCATTACAATCTGTTGCTTTGAACATTTATTATTTTACATTTTTTCGAACTACGTATAGGGTTTGATTTCATTTTTTCTAATGAATATGTAGGCAATCCTTTACAGGATATAACCCATCATTTCAAGATATAAATAGAAGGACATTTGCATGTTCATTTGAAATTCGACAAGAATAAATAAAGAAAATTTCTGAAAGTTTCTTAACTAATAAATCTTTTATTCATTATTTCTTAAATAATAGTAATACACAAATACATATAAACTTAAAATGCTGAAAATTAAAATGCTAGGCTAGGATTCTAAAAACCCCCGCCATTTATTACAACTCAAATAATAATAAATAATACTATATAAAAATGACTAAGGCTTCTCTTCCATTTTCCCCTTGCCTTTGTCACCCTTATCATATTTCTTGTCTCGACCACGAGCGGGATGCTCTTGCGTTATTTCCGACCTAATTACCAACGGTCGTTCTAGCGGTCTAGCTTTCCTATTTCGATCCACCACCATCTTCTCGACAGGAGTATTCTTTCGTTTCTTCAACAGATGGACGACCCGATGTCCGGCCTCTTCTTCCTCCTCGGTTAAGTACTTTCCTTCGCCACTTCGTGGATCTTATAGTCTACGGTCTCGTGCTTCCATAGCTTTTCACGCTCTCGGGGGTGCTAGCTTTCCTCCACTGCAGATATGAGTCAGATACCCATAACGAGCCAACTGCGATAGGTATGAACCACATATTCCTTTGGGAACCACATATCCTTTGGGCCCAGCGAATAGCCCACTCTCGACAAGACTCCGAAGTACGCGCCTTGGAAGTTTGAGGGACGGTGTCTAGCGTCGGGATTTTCTGCCTGAGGCCCACGTGCCTCATCAATCTCTTCGGAAAGGTGTGAACCATGAATTCCAAGCCAGGAACACGAATTGACCGTGTCGGATCCAAGGACGATACTCCAGTCAACGATCTAAGATTCCACCAAGGAATTATCCACCTGATCAAGGGCCCACCTTCACTCTTCAATTTGTTTTCCCATTAGTTGCATACTCGAGTGAAGTCCACCATGTATAGCCTCGTTCTCGTCATAATTGAGCGGGAGCGATATCCTGTCAGGTTAACTAAGGGCTCGATCAACTGCAGCCTTTCCATCTGCCAGATCTGCAAAAAGAGGACAAGAGTCAGTCCCCAAGCCGGCAAAAACGGAAAAAAAAAAAAAACGGCCAATCTTAGAATGGTATCCCCTAGAACTAAGCATGCTGGGCTCCTGCGCAATTCTATTTGCTCCATTATGCCTAAAAATCGCGGGTCACCCCTCATCTCTTGGTCCAAATGCCCTCGTAAGACATAGCAATGAAGAAGGAAAAATACATAAGCTCTGCGCCTCCCCACATGAGAGATAGTAGGGTCCTCCCTATTTATAAATTGATCGACAAATTAAAACATGAGGACACCTTTTGAGGTCACAAGATGGTCTGCCTCAGCCTTGGTTAATCCAAGCAAATCCCTAAATTTATTTTTATAGCCTTGAGAGCTAGGGGGTATAGCCGGAACACTTTCTGCATCCCATCCTCCAACCGCAGCAATTTCTTCAGGAAAGGGAAAAATTTCGCCTCGCCGAAAGACAAATACATGAAAATTCGGGTCCCAATATTCAAGACAAGCATCCAAAAATAACCTAACTACCTTCACCAGTTACAAACATATGATTGGTCCTAAATTATAAGCACGTATGTCTTGTTTCTCCACATTCGTAAATTCATTCGTCCACTCCTTAATGCGACTTTCAAAGGCATCCATATTTTTGTTGGAAAAATTTGAGAAGTTATATAAGGTTTTATGTGATAGATGAAGTCATGTAAGAAAGAATTGTGAGAATAGAAGCTCAACCGAGGTCTCTATTTATGCTATTCGACATTCCTAATTTCGGTCGAGAACAAGCAAGCTGGAGAAAAGATGCAGCAGCTGCTGCACCTCTTCCCCAGGCTCTTTTCCTCGTTTGACGGCCATGGATCTTTCTTCATTTGTTTTAGTTAAAATTTCCTATTCCTATGGGGATTTATTTCGGTAATTTCGAATAATTACCAAATTCATGTTCTCCTAATCTTTTACGGGTTCGCTTTTCAAGGCAAAATCGACATTTTCGCCAAATATGCACACTTACTCATTTTTTTATTTTCTTTTTTTTTCGGGGAATCATTTCACTCTCTCTTTTCAAAAATATTTCTGATACACTTAGACATTTCTTTTAAATTCTTTTTTAGGGGGTAGCCTTCCCTACCGTCCGGACGCGTCATTTTGTCCATTTCGAGCACTTTTTTTCATTTTCGTCATTTCGTCCATTTTCGGGCACTTTTTTTATTTTCAATTCTTTTAGCGCTAATTTAGGCCATTTTAATTTTTCTACGTGAATTCTTTTTGCTATATGTTTTTGCTATGTGATTTTCTACGTGAATTTCGGCAGCATGACGGCGCAAACCGTCACATGCCAAACTGTACGGAGGCCATCATATACACCCAACATCAAAAGCACGGAGGCCATCATATACACAACCAAAAATGCAAAAATGTACATCAAAATACGGGCTCCTACCCGAAGTGACATCCAAAGAAAATGTACAAATGTACAAACAGTCAGCAAACTAGTCCTGACAATCCCTCAGCTCAGCTGCTGTCGCCTAAAGGGCGGCAATCTCAGAATCTCTGACCTCGAGCTCTCTCAGAAAGCGGGCCGTCTCCTCCTGGGCCGTCCCTCTACACAGAAGAAAACTGGGTGATACTTTACTTTACTTTGCTTTGCAAAATTGGAGATAAAGTAAATAAAGAACGGGTACGAAAAGATCATACCTGCCCCCCAAAGCCACCCATGAGGGCCTCAATGGCTGTGGTTCACAGCCGGTTGGCCATCCTCCACAGCGCCACATGCCTGGATGGTGCCGCCTTCCTTCAAATATAGGGAAGGTCCAAGCAAATGCATTCCTATGTAATAAAGCATAAAATACAAAAGAAAGCTAAAGTTGGGGGCTTACCCTCCTCACGATATGTTGCCACTCATCCAAGCCAGCGTCAGTCACCGCCTCGCTGTAATCCCGGATCTCCAAGATCGTCGACATACCCGCCGAGTCGATGTACTTCAATGTCTCTGGAAAAGCTGGGGGCTCGACGCCCGCCACCTCGATATCCTGCAAAGCTCAAATGATTCAGTTTGCCGATCATGCTTTCATTTATCAGATATATGCTTACCATGATCAGCCAGTACGCTAGCCTCTGGCAAACGAACTCGGCGTACTCCTCGCCAGGAAGAAGGAGAGTGTCACCGTTCGCACCGGCCAGGTTAGTCGTCCTCTCAGCCTCTGAAGACTCCCTAAACATCGTCCGTGGAGGGTCGATGGGAACCGTAAAGGTATCACTGGAGCACTGCCGAGTCAAACGCTCACCCAGGTACCACAGAGGCCCCGTGGGCATTGTCAACAGCAACCGACTCGAACTCCGGGGACGGAGAACCTCAGCCACGAAGGCTGGAGCCCAAGAGTAGCTCTCCCAAAGCCGGGGCACCCACTAAAGTAAGAAAACGAGGGGTCATTCCAATGATCGTCTCTAAGTGAAAAGAAGATAAAAAGAAGATCAAAGACACTTACGCTGTCTAAACTCATGGCATTCACGTCCCTCCGACAAACATCGTAAGAAGCTTGCTGGCTCTTCTGACGACACACTATCTAGTCCCTCACGACGGGGTATGCTCTGGGGACGTCCGCCGCCCTCGTGGGCGCGATGCTGGGAAAGTAAGAGTACATCCACGCCTGCAGGCAAATTAATAATGATTACGAATCATTCTCTATAAAAATGATCATTCATACTTAAAGAAAATGAAAAATGATTATCTTTCATATTTTCAAGAAAGGTTCATACCTCCAAGAGAAGTCCATGACCAACAGTGGCAGGAGAAGTCCCCTTCTTCATCAGCTGCAGACATACCATGTCCCTCATGTAACGCTGAGGACCGTAAAGCTAGGAGTAACCCAGTCCCAATGACCTAGGCTACTCAAGTCAGAAAGGAACGGAAGAAGCTTCGTCAACAGCCTATCCCCCTTGTCTCCGAGGTGAATCAAAGACAAGAACCACCACAACCATAGACGGGTTGTATCCTGTAAAGGATTGCCTATGTATTCATTAGAAAAAATTAAATCAAACCCTATACGTAGTTCGAAAAAATGTAAAAGAATCAATGTTCAAAGCAACAGCTTGTAATGAACTTAGAAAAATAAGCATGTGCTTTACTTACTCCTAAGGAAAATCAATTCAATTTGTTTAATGATATGAGGATGTCAAACATGTCAAAACGCAAGAGCAAAATGTCATAAGCTTTTGGCGGGCCAGGGGCCGTTTTTATTTCGTGTCGCAAGAGCGGCACGTGGGTCACACGAGGTGCGTTTTATCCAATTGCTAAGGGTAGTACTGTTTCAATTGGTCTAGGTTAGTCGAATTAAAAAACGCATTCCCATCTAGGTCTGTTGAGGCGTGCCTTTTATATAGGTATTTTATACTTCATTTGCACGCATTCCTATGCATATTTAGTAGTGTTTAGCTACAAATGTCCCCTGAATTGTCTACTTTGGTTTCTCTTGTATTATTTGCAGGTATGAACCAGAAAGGTGCATAATCAAGCCTAATACATGTCTCTATGCATGAATTTAGGAGATGAGTTGAGTCGGAGCTTGGAAACTACTAATTGTGATGCGCATAAAAGCAAGGAAGCTAGGCGAGCAAAGGAAGAGCTTCATATCACTAAAGCCTACTTTGAAGAGCCATATCTCGAGTTCTACAACTGATTTTCAGATGATTCTAATTGTAGATGAAATATTTTCCTCTTACCTTTCCAACGCCACTGGAAACGCTCTTTTTGCCCAAGTAACGAAGAAATGGCTGCCGTTTGAAGTTTAGTGTGCGAAGCAGGAATTGTGCGCTGGAAAGTACTCGATCGAGTACTATCTTGTTCGATCGAGTAGTTATTTTCTTCAATCGAATGGCTTATTTTTTATAGTGTTTGATCAAGTACCTAAAGTCCTCGATTGAGAGGTTTTGGCTTGGATATGTTCGATCGAGTGATTTAAAGTTGTTCGATCGAGTGATTAGTATATATACTCGGGATTTTTATTCCGTGTTAGGTTTATTTTATATTAATAAACAATTCCCTATATAAAGTAAGTCGTCATTAGGGTAATAATCATCTCATTCAATCTTAAACACTGTTTTTCTCTCTTAATTGCTGCTACTTCGTTCTTGCCTCTCTTTACTCCGGATCTTAACTTGTAATTATCTCTTTATCTCTTTAATTTGCAATGGTTATTATTTCTTCATCTCTTGTTCTTGATTTATTTATATTTATGTGTAGTTAATTCTCTAATGCTAGGATTAGGGGAGTCATGGTAGTATAGCAATGATGTGATAGTTTGTTAGTAGATTTATTGTGAGAATTGTTGCATTAACAATTTAATTATAATTGTTTGGTTGAATGGATGCAACTGAATTAGTTAACTTGGTTAAGTTCAATCCTAGATCGGAAGATTGTAATGAATAGACCTGTTATGGGCAATAGACTACAATAGTGAGGGCGGAAGCTAAGCTAGTTGTATTTTAGGGAGGATAGCGGACCGGAAGGACCTTTCCTTTACCCTTCTCACATTAGATTGACTGACCTATCTTTAGCTGACTTGAGCATCTATCATGATAACCCGACATCCTGGCATTTTTCTCTCTTTTATTTTCTCTCAATCCTTACTTTTATTAGTTTAGTTTATTTAACTCAAACCCCCAAAATTGTGATCGTAGACAGACCGAATAACAAGTAGATAGTGACCGTCTCCCTGTGGAGATCGACCCTACTTACCGCTAGCTTCTGTTAGTTGTACTTAGGTATTTATTTTTGGTACTGAAACTATGGTATCAAATTTTGGCTCCGTTGCTGGGGAGGTACCTATTTTATTTACTTGTTTATTTTTGTCTGTCTTTAGCCTCAAGGAATTTATTCCTTGAGGCAGTTCTTATCTTTTCCTCTAGTGCTGTTTTGATAGGTCCTACAGGTCCTACCTAGGCAGGTCTAAGTTAAAAATCATCAAAGGGAAGGCTTGAGAACCTTTAATCTTCCACCTATGTTCCATCCTATGGCGCAACAGATGGTGCATTGCGAGAGATGTGGTACTGCTGGGCACAATGCTGTTATTTTCTTGACAGGGAACGAAGAAGTCTATGCGTTTAGGCAGCATAGACAAGCTAGTTAACCCTTTACAATTGTGCCGCCACATCCACTTTATTAAGGCACTTGCACTTAAACTGCAAGAAGATGATAGATTTATGGACGCCCAAATCAATTAACTTGAGTCTCGAATAGCTCAGTTAGCTGCCCAATCGAATTTTAGGCGCTCAGAGAAGGTACACGCTACCTACACCGAAAGTAGTCTTTCCTATGAAGGACCTGGATTGCCTATTAACGACAATGATGTGTATGACTCGGAATACGAAGATCTATCTAAAAACGAAGCATCATACGAAGATTTCTGCACTATACAGCATCAAACACTCGATCGAACTGGTAATAGTGTTCGATCGAGTGAAATATCCGAGGAAGTGTTCGATCGAACAGAGTCATCGACTCGATCAAACAACTATTATGAGGAAGATCTCGATCGAGCAGATCTCTGTGTTCGATCGAGTGATATTCAAAAGGAAAGCTTTCAATCGAGTTCCATCTTTTCTCGATCGACCATAATGGCCACGGAGAGCAACGATATGTCACATTGGTCCATTTTGGATGACGATTTTGAAGAAGACAATGGTTACAGTGAATCTCCCCTTTTCAAAGCCAAGTTGGATGCTTTAGAGGCTGCGATTTACGGGATAGAACCCACAAAGGAGGGGAATGTTAAGTTAGCTAAATCAGAGAACGCTTTTAGCACGGAAGAGGTAATACATTCTTTTATCAATGATTCTGACGTTAGAAGCGACCGACCTGAGGTAATTAAATATGATTTCGTGATTATTGCTATGACGAAAAGTAAATTACCTCGTATGACTTATGCTATATATTTCAATACACCATCCCCTCCCAGTTAGATAAATAAGCTTATAAAGTTTCACCATATTTGTCATAGAAAATTTGTTAGGCTAAGACGGTACTTTATATTGCTTTCATATGCTCTTTCGTTATTATGGTGCTACTTACAGTTTTGTGTAGCACATGCGCAGTTATTTGATCAGCTGCTGCGTGCTTTGAGCTGTTTTGACTGGGCTAAATTAGAATGGCTGATGAAGAAAAGAAGGTCGAGCTGGGACCTGTCTGAAACTAGCGCTATCCGGAAGGCAACCCGGAGTTTAAATTTTTAGTTTATTTACTTTTCAGTTTTTGTTGTGTGTGTAATAAATGGTTTTTAAACTATATGCTGTGAACGATTTAGAATTGGTTTTTGGTCGTCATTTGTCTGCAGGTGTCACTCAATCGAGCATTCTTTTTACTCGATCGAGTGATTAATCCGTTCAATAGAACACTCTTATTCCTCGATCGAACGCCTATAGAAACAGATATATCGATCGAGTAACCAGTTCTCCTCGATCGAACACTTTGGCAGCTGATTGTACTCGATCGAGTATTCTATCTTCTCGATCGAAGTACCACGAGTTGGCTTGCTTTGATTCGCTTCCTATGACGCTGCTATGGAGCTGCTGGCGACCTCCCATGTTGCTGGCTGGTTTGGGGAGGTCCTTACTTCGCGTAATCTTGTGAGTTTTCCACATCTCCACTCTCTTCTTTTTAGTTTGCATTTTCTTTTCCTATTTTTGGGTACAATGAGGGCATTGGACGGTTTCGTTTGGGGAGGTTATGCATCCATATCTGTGTAGGTTATGCATCCATATATGTGTCTGCAAGTTGTTTTTATTGCATTTCTATTATCACGTTTACCTTCTGTATGCATTGTCGTTTATTTTTATAAAACTCAAAATCTTAAAAAAAATTAGAAAATTAAAAAAAATCAATAAATTTCACGTTTATTTTAGCATATAGGTTGAGTCGGAACGGTAAATTTTGATGATGAAATTGCACTACTTTTTGCCCTTTTACTTAAGCCTTGTAAAAATTAATATCTTTTAGCTTTGTCTTATTGCATAATCTACGTGTTAATGTTAAATTTTAGCTGAACAAATAGACTTGACCTGAAAATTTTGGCAAACTACTTATATTCTAAGTTTTAGAGCCGTATAAACGGGTGTCATTTATGACCAGTTTCATGTAGGATTGTGAGTAGTTACTCCTTGCATAGCATGTATCATTAATTTGCACGTATAAGAAATTCAATTGCTTTTTGCCTGCGTACATTCGGGTTAGTGGTTGGTGTCACATGCAGGGTGGCGCTTACACTTCCCTTTTCTTTCATTTTTACCCATTTAACTCCACTATTAGCCAAATTTGCCTTTTTACCCTTAACTACATCCAAATTTAGGCTGCCTTGTCAAACTAGTTAGTGTTTGTTTTGCGGTATATAATTTAACGTGCCGAGTTTGGTTTGTTTTGTATTGTTCTGGAGTTGGTAATTTATGAAGGAGAAGGAGGATGAAGAAAAAAAAAAGAAGTTGAAAAATTTGAAATAAAAATGAAAAAAACGTGAAGAAAAGAAAAAAAAAATAAGAAAAAGAAATGAAAAATAAGATGTTTGATTATAAGATTTGTTTCTGCTCCTATACTTTACTTATATCTATTGAGGAATTGATATTAATCGGTTTGGTGAGTTTGTATGCCGATTAAGGGCATTGTGCTTCATTTTGAGATGGTTTAGAAGTGGATGTTGTCGTTTGGCTTTGTCTAGGTAGCTAGCTTGGCTATTACCCCCACAATTCCAAAAATGTTTTGCCTCTTGTTACCCATTGCCTCACTTTACCATATTTTTGTAAGCCCTCGGCTGTGACAGGACCTTGTTTGGTTGGAATGTATGTATGGTGATTAGAATTGTCTATCATATTAGTTGCATGCATGCTTATGTGGGTCGTAGTCTAGGTGAGCAACTT
Organism: Silene latifolia; assembly: GCF_048544455.1. Classification (NCBI taxonomy): domain Eukaryota; kingdom Viridiplantae; phylum Streptophyta; class Magnoliopsida; order Caryophyllales; family Caryophyllaceae; genus Silene; species Silene latifolia. Next base: position 3,845,562 of record NW_027413661.1, on the reverse strand, counting down.
CTTATTTTTCCTCTCTTATATTTAATTGCTTACCCTTTTCTTCACGAGAGAAGAGTGACACGTGAGGGTCCATCATTAAAGGTCTTGCAAGGTCGACAGTTTAGCTTTATTATAAAAATCTCATAACTCGTTTGCATTTGACTGTTTTGTTTAGTTTGCTGCATTAAATTGGTTTAAGTGGACAATTTGTAGCTAGCTCTGAGTTTTCTTCTCCGTTCCATTAGTTAGTTGCATTTAGTTTTCTTGGGGCCAAGCAAAGGTTTGGTTTGGGGAGATTAGATGCATGCATTTTATATAGGTATTTTATACTTCATTTGCATGTATTCCTATGCATATTTAGTAGTGTTTAGCTACAAATGTCCCCCGAATTGTCTACTTTGGTTTCTCTTGTATTATTTACAGGTATAAACCAGAAAGCAACATAATCAAGCCTAATACATGTCCCTATGCATGCATTTAGGAGATTAGTTGATTCGAAGCTTGGAAACTACTAATTGTGATGCGCATAGAAGCAAGGAAGCTAGGCGAGCAAAGGAAGAGCTTCATATCACTAATGCCTATTTTTAAGAGCCATATCTCGAGTTCTACAACTGATTTTCAGGTGATTCTAAATGTAGATGAAAGCTTGTCCTCTTAGCTTTCCAACGCCACTGGAAACGCTCTGTTTTCCCAAGTAACAAAGAAATGACAGCCGTTTGAAGTTCAGTGCGCGAAGTAGGAATTGTGCGCTGGAAAGTACTCGATCGAGTACTATCTTGTTCGATTGAGTAGTTATTTTCTTCGATCGAATGGCTTATTTTGGATAGTGTTCGATCGAGTACCTAAAGTCCTCGATCGAGAGGTTTTGTCTTGGATTGTTCGATCGAGTGATTAGCATATATACTTCGGATTTTTATTCCGTGTTAGGTTTATTTTATGTTAATAAACACTTCCCTATATAAAGGAAGTCAACATTAGGTTAATAATCATATCATACACTCTTAAATACTGTTTTCTCTCTTAATTGCTGCTACTTCGTTCTTCCCTCTCTTTACTCCGGATCTTAACTTGTAATTTTCTCTTTACTCTCTTTAGTTTGCAATGGTTATTATTTCTTCATCTCCTGTTCTTGATTTATTTATATTTATGTGTAGTTAATTCTCTAATGCTAGGATTAGGGGAGTCATGGTAGTATAGCAATGATGTGATAGTTGGTTAGTAGATTTATTGTGAGAATTGTTGCATTAACAATTTAATTATAATTGTTTGGTTGAATGGATGCAACTGAATTAGTTAACTTGGTTAAGTTCAATCCTAGATCGGAAGATTGGAATGAATAGACCTGTTATGGGCAATAGACTACAATAGTGAGGGCGGAAGCTAAGCTAGTTGTATTTTAGGGAGGATAGCGGACCGGAAGGACCTTTCCTTTACCCTTCTCACATTAGATCGACTGACCTATCTTTAGCTGACTTGAGCATCTATCATGATAACCCGACATCCTGGCATTTTTCTCTCTTTTATTTTCTCTCAATCCTTACTTTTATTAGTTTAGTTTATTTAACTCAAACCCCTCAAATTGTGACCGTAGATAGACCGAATAACAAGTATAGAGTGACCGCCTCCCTGTGGAGATCGACCCTACTTACCGCTAGCTTCTGTTAGTTGTACTTAGGTATTTATTTTTGGTACTGAAACGACGGTATCATTTGTGATCCTAACCGCAACCCTTGAAAGTATGGAATTGACCAAAAATGGTCCTGCCCAATTAGGTTTAAATTTTCCCCGTGGATCGACAGGTAAGAGAGCTCTGACTGACTTGAGTACTAAATCCCCTTCCTTGATGTTTCTGGGTTTCACCCATTTATTGAAAGCTCGTTTGATACAGGATTGATACGTCTGCACATTATGTAATGTGCGTAGCCTCCGTTCGTCCAAGAGGACAAGTTCCCCATACCTATCCCTATTCCATTCAGCTTCTGGAATTTGACTTTCGAGTAAAATGCATAGAGAGGGGATTTCTAGCTCTACTGGTTGCACAACTTCCATGCCGTAAGTAAAATAGAAAGGAGTAGCCCCAGTGGGCGTCTTAACTGACGTGCGATATCCCCAAATGCAAAGGTTATTTGCTAGGCCAATCGCGATAATTGTCTATCATTTTCTTGAGGATTGTGACGACATTTTTGTTAGTTGCCTCTACCGCGCCATTAGTTTGGGGTCTATATGGCGAGGATTAGTGATGCTTTATCATATATTTGGCTAACAACTGTTCAGCTTCGGCCTGAAAATGTGACCCGTTATCACTGATGATTTCATGTGGGCAACCATATCTATAGATGATAATTGTTTGTGTGACCTTGACCACATGTTTGGCTGTAAGGCTAGTATAGGATGCTGCCTCGACCGATTTAGTAAAATAGTCGATAGCTACTAGAATGTAACAGTGACCTCCTGTCCCAGCTGGAGTAATTTTCCCGATAATGTCTATTCCCCAAGTAGAAAATGGCCAAGGAGATGTCATGGTATATAACATTGAGGGGGGAACATGCTGTACATTTCCGAAGATCTGGCAATTATGGCAATGCCTGACATATTTGATGCAATCTGACTCCATTGTCGTCCAGTAATACCCTAGACGCGTGATTTTCTTTGCCATCATAGGTCCACTCATGTGAGGACCGCATTCTCCGTCGTGAACTTCTTCCATTACTTTCTGTGCCTGTGAATTATCAAGGCAACGCAGGGGGACACCAAGTTGTGTTCTTTTGTACAATTCTCCCTGCATGAGGAGGTATTGAGAGGCAAGTAGGCGTATGGCGCATTGTCCCCTCTAATCCATATCTGGTGGATATGTACCATTAAGTTTGAAATTTAGAATGGCCTCTGGGTTTTCCTCTTTATCTGTAAGGAAATGTACATATGCTGGCTCTGACCGTCGTTCAATGCAAAAAGGCATTTCAACCATGTTGTCTGGCATATTAATCAAGGATGCCAGTTTTGCAAGAGTGTCCGCAAACTTACTTTCTTCGCGAGGTAGGTTTAGATAAGTAACGTGATCGAAGAATTGAGCAATCTGGTCTATCCTAGCTTGATAGGGTCTAGACTTTCACTTCGGATTTTCCAGGATCTAGTGATTTGGTTAATGATTAAAGATGAGTCCTCGTGAACTCGAAGGTTCTTGATGCCTAAACTCAATGCTGCTTGTAGACCGATGAGGCAATCTTCATACTCTGCTGCATTGTTTGTCACCTCGAAGTCGAGTTTGATAGAAAGTGGTGTATGCTCGCCTTCAGGAGAAATGAGCAACACTCCTATTCCAAATCCTATAATCCCCTACAAAATCTAGTGCAAAACAGTGGTGGAAACACTGTGTAGATACCTCATTTCTGCACCTCCCGCAAACCACCCGGTGATGATTGGGCCGCATGTTTGATACGCGGAACGATTTGTGACAGTTCGTAAGATTATCGTCAAGTGATTGCTCAAATATTAATGTCTACCTCTTAGTTGTCATCTACGTCCCGATACGGTCGTTTTGGCAGTAATTAGAGTACATTCGGAGTCCGAGCCTAAAACCGTCTCCATTTTCTGATAACCGTTAAATCCCGAGTCGGAATGTTCTGGAATGTTCCGGATATTTCTATTCCATATTTCGTAAATTTTATCTTTTGGCAAATAAAATCCCGTAATATTCATATAAGATATTAAGGAAGATCGAATTATTTCCGTCCTACCATAACTCAAACGCGGAAATCTTTCTTCAGCAGGAGGAAACCTCCTGGGAATAGACGCAGCAGTCTTTGCGCCTCTTCCAAGGGACGCAGATGGGCTCGCGCGCCTCTTCCCGAGCCCTTTCTCGCATGTTTCTCGTATCTTTTCATATCTTTCCGAGATTCACTTCCAAAGAGTCTCCGAAACCCTAATTCCTTCACGTGATTAGTATAAATAGAAGCCTTCGCTCCTCATATTTCTCACGCGAGTGTCCGCCCTTCTCTTCTCCCTTTGCATTCTAGACTTTGTTCTTACTTTTGGCGTCTACGTGCTTGAACTTTCGACCATGTAAGCTCGCATCCTTCTGAGTACCAGCCTCCCCGTTGCATGACCGACCAATTTGACCAACTCCACATCAATCAACTTAATTAAACTAATCGTTTTCCTCTTACGAGGGCACTTTCTTTGCATTCGCGTCGAGCATCACTAATCGATATCTTAGTCCTTCTCGTTTCGTCAAACATGTAAGTCTGAGGGTGTATAATCCTTCTTTATTATTGTATTTTAATTATTGTATCAATTGTAAGGTTTACGTCGAAAATACCATTAAAACCGATTTCTAAAACTATGCTTTAAAACCTCTTTTTACGGATTTCCAGTAGATAACCGTCGAGAAAGGACGCAGCAACTGCTGCGCCTCTCCGAAGGAGCGCAGTTCCTGCTGCGCCTCTTCGTGAGGCTGCCGCAGTTCCTGCTTCCTTTCTTCTTCGATCGTCCTCTGTTGTTCGTCCCAAATTCTTTTATTTGTTTCCTTTTGTTTATTCTTTCGTCATAATAACATATTAATTCACATGTATATTAATCTTCATCATTAACATGTTTTATCCATCATAAACCCGACTTAAATCCCTAATAATCCAATATTTGCGGGTTTTCGTCATTAAATTCAATCCGGGTTGTAGAGATTCAATTCATCAATATTGGGTTTCTGGAATTCGTCTTTGATATAGTTTTCACCTGTCTTTTGTTGTGTTCATCGCATATTCGTCATTAGTCCATCGCATCTAACCTAATTAATTGAATTAATTTGTTGGACTCATTAATATTTTTCACTTCTGTCATTATTTCATCTTGTAATTAATTCGTTTGCATCCGTCTCATCCATATTTTACTGTTTTCACGACCCATTCATATGTTAAATAATCTGTTAATCACTTTCATCCGAGTAAACAAATTAATTCATCATTAAATTTACCAACGAGTATTAACAACACGCAATTCCGGCTTCACAGCCAGAATTCAGGTCAGGAACAGACGCAGCGTCTGCTGCGCCTATTCCAAAGGACGCAGCTCTGCTGCGCCTGTTCCGGGTTGAATTCTGTCTCTGAACTCCGTTCTGCCTTGACCTAGATTAATTAGTTTACGTAATTAACTAACTACTAATCGTATTATCACCTTCTGTTTTATTCGTAATTTTATTTTTTTGTTCATTTTCTCAAATTATCCGTTTTAAAGGTATTTTCGACATAAATCACCTAATCCGTTGTAATTATTGTAATTTCCATTATTGTAATTTATAATTATTGTATTCATCGTATTTCATATCACTTGTATGCTTTCACATGTAAATGAGCATTAAATCCAACTTCGACCCAATTGTATGCTAAACTATGTGTCAACCAACTTAGTTAATTCTTCACATGGTAGGATTAATCTAATGGATGTTGCATTGCATGCATATAATCGACAATATATAAAGTACGAATAACTTCCCAAATCATTAGTAGAGGCCGCTATCGAGGCGGGCGGGATTAGGTGTTCGATCAAAAGAGCTTCCTAATACGTACCCTCACCCCTTACTCCAGATCTCCGTGAGCACCCGTGTTCATTGGCATCCACGAGAGTCATTCTAGACATAGAATGCTAAGGGTAACGATTGCTTAGTGTTCATGTCTCTACTTTGTGTCCTGACATGACACGAGGTATTCGAACGGTTCCAATTTCCCATAAAAATTGGTGGCGACTCCATACAAAATGCATACGCTTGTTTCTCTTTCCTCCCAAGCGCCCCCGTGGGCGGCCCGCTGTCCACAGTTTGGCGACTTCGCTGGGGATAATACACTTACGTGTAGCTAAGGGTGAAACTTGAACAAGGTTAGGGAATAATTTGTACAAGAAAATTGTCGGTTTTCATAACTCGGTCTTCCTAGACCGTTTTATTCGGCCTTCCTAGGCCCAACCCAACCCATTCGACCAATCGTCCCGTCTAAACGGTCCTAATTCTTATTTCGGCCTAAGGATGGATAGCGATTGACGTCATCCATACCATGATGCTTACTCTTGTTTGTATCAAGGGCCTTCACTACTTGAGGAAATGGACTAGGAATCGGCCTTACTCTTGTTCGGCACGAGCCTCTCCACAGACTTCGGGTTTGATGGTTCGGTATGGCAACCCACCTTTTAAACCAAATCCCTTCTAAATGCACTCAGCATCCCGTTATAATGCTTGTATGAATATGTATACCTTACGTGATCACCACTTCTAAACAAAACCATGATGACTTTTCAAAAGAATCAAAACCCGTTTTCAAACAAAAATTTCGAAAATGGGCTCTTAATTAGCGCAAAATCCGGTCAAAACTCTGTCTGTTTGTCGTGTCTAAAGTCGGGCCATAGGCCCATTTCAAAACCTCACTTCGAGTCCACTCCTACAACTACACTATAGTTGACTAGGACACACATTTTCAAAGACCTTGTCTTTCTTCAAAACTCACTCAACACAAGTGGCACACACCCACTTCACGAGTCAAAGCATTTCTTCTTTTAGCAAGTGTGTTAGAATGGTCGATCGTGTTTTGATTCGTCGCCGATCTCTTATCCAGTTTCCAAGATGCCCGGATCAAGTGATGAAACAAATCTCCACCAACTTCAAGACGGTAATGATCGAATCCTAGCCGCGCTAGCCCAAATGCAAATTACCCAAGAACAAACATATGACCGCCTTGAGCTTATCGAGGGCCGTATCTTTTCCGTGGAGGGAAGGTTGCCTCCTCATGAAAGTGAAGTACTACGTAACTCCGATGATGAATCTAGGGACGAAAACCCTCTCATGGGGACGACTACAGCTGAGAAAAGACTTCAATACCTAGAGGAGCAATTGATGTACCTTAAGGGGGATGACATTTATAGGGAGAACAATCGCAAGTATGAAGCCGTCAATTCCAAATTGCCAACCAACTTTAACATGACGGATATCCCTAAGTTCAAGGGACACGAGAACCCTTTAAACCACATCCGTGCCTTCAAGGATTACTTGTCTATCAAAGGCATCAAACCCGAGATGTTCCTAAGGATCTTTCCTTCATCTCTTGACACCATCCCGAAGCAATGGTTCTACACTTTAGATCACAAGAAGGTCGCTACTTGGGAAGACGCCGCAATCGAGTTCTCTAAGCAATATGCGGATAATGCCGAGATTCAAGTAAACATGCGTACTCTAGAGGTTCTTACCCAAAATGACAAAGAAGGATTCACCGACTTCCAAAGTAGGTGGAGGAAAACTAGCACTCAACTAGTTGAACGCCCGGATGAGGCTACTCTTGTGGAAAAGTTTGTGGATAATCTCAAGCCCATATATGCCAATCATTTGAGATACCAAAACATCAAGACTTTCAAAGACTTGACCGTATTAGTAACAAGGATCGAAGACGACATCCGTAAAGGACTCTTGTCCAAAACGGTAGGCCGAGGATATCAAGGGTCCACAAGTCGTTCATACGGCTCTACTAGCAAGACCGACGAAGTTAACCTTCTCGAGCCATCCAAGAAAACTACCCCACCAAGGAAATTCACAAACCTTGGGGACACTTATTCTAACGCTCTAAAAAGGCTAATGAAGCAAGGTAAACTCCAACCCATTGGACCTACTCCCGAACCCGAAAGGAAGTCCAAGTTCTGGGACGAGAACTCGTACTGTGAATACCATGGGGGCAAAGGGCATGACACAGAAAAATGCTACAAGTTGAAAAACGTGCTTCAAGACATGATTGAAGATGGTCGATTGCCAATACCACCGGGAGGTAAGCCCAACAACACTCAGAATCCTCTTGGAGTTCTAGTGATTACAAGTGATGAATCTACCTTAGATTGCTCACACCTCATTTCTCCCATCGAAAGTGAAATCCATGCAATCGAGAATGAAGGGTTCTACTCTATCATTTCCCCTACCATTTCCGACTTCATCACATGGGCAAGGAGTGTAGATAGACAAGTTTGGGAACTAGAAAACATGGTGACAACTTTACGCAATCCTAACGCAATACCCGAAGAACATGTGCCATTAATCTTCTCTCAAAATGCCACTATGCAAGAAGTTGTCACCATAGTTGATAAACTAGTCGACCAAATCATACGACTAGAAGATGATATCATGAGAATGAGGGCACTAGCTACAATCAATGGAGTTTGGGCCGACGACGATGAGGACGAGTATCTCATTGAAAACTCCCTAGTCAAAGAAATAGTCCAAAATGGAGAAGACCAAGATGTGGACCACCTAACTCGTTCGGGTCGTCCATACCAAAGCACTACTCAAAACGGTCCAACCAACGTCATCACACCAAATGACAACGAAGATGACTCCACTGATCATTTGCTCAAGCAATTACGAGAAAACAAAGGCTGATCTTTCAGTCTGGCAATTAATAGCAAGCTCGTTCCCACATCACCAAGCTTTACTGCAAGCTTTGGCCAAGCTAAATGTAGCACATAACTCCACTCCTGAAGATGTAGTCAACTTGGTCTTCCACGAATCACCGAAGCTAAGTAATCCTATTACTTTCTCGGACGAAGATTTGCCACCTTTTGGCGCTAGTCACAACCTTGCTCTATACATCACTGTCATTTGTCTAAAGAAGAATGTGCCAATGACCTTGGTAGATGATGGCTCCGCGGTCAACGTCATAACCCTCAAAACGGCATACAAGTTGGGCATGAAAGAGTCGGATTGGACCCCTACCAATCAAGGTGTGCGTGCATATGATGGTACACGACGAAAATTAGTAGGACTTGCTAGCTTAACCATAGCCACAGGGCCAATTGAACGAAAGGTTAACTTCCAAATAGTGGACATTGAAGCTTCATTCAACATACTTCTGGGAAGGCCTTGTATTCACGCTTCCAAAGCGGTAACATCCACCCTTCACCAAAAGATCAAGATCCCACTAAACGGCAAAGTAGTGACGATCACTTCGTCACCCATCAAGGCAATAATCGAAAAACAATCGAACAATCAAGTCCTTGCGGATCCCGTATACGAACTTGGGGGCTTCCAAAGTGTAAGTGTCATAGAAAGCGAATTGGCACCCTTATACTATAATCCCTACTCCAACTTGGTGGTCAACCACATACTCAAATCCCAGGGATACTTCCCTGGAATGCCCTTGAAACCTATTCGGAAGAATACCTTCGCACCATACAAGGAAGGCAACTCGACAAGGATACCACTTGGACTAGGGTACAAACCTACAAAAGAGGAGGTTCTCGAAATGCTCGCCCAAGTCCAAAACCGCAAGCACGTAAGAGTCCAAATGAGGCCCTATCTCCCTACTTTGAATGGGTACTTTGTTCAAGAAGGAAGTCTAGAACTCTTTTACGGATTTCCCGAACCTTGGCATTATCTCGAAAGAAAGTTAGCCGGAATCGAGATCTTTCACGATTGCTACTTCATCCCTCCAGAAACGGTTCCTACCGTCAAAACCCGTCAAGCACCTTGTTTAGACGAACAAGCTGTTAGCCTATTGTTTGGAGAAGATCGATTCATTAGGGCCGCGCAGGATGAGATCATTACCATGATACTTCAAGATGATCGTTTCAACCCCACCGCGTTGATCACAGAAACCGACGCAAAACAGCAGAAAGGATGGAGAAAATCTATCAAATGGACCAACAATCAAGGAAGACTCTTCAAGCTCACCACTGGAGAAGGAGAGATGTTCAAAGGAGAACCAGAAGACGATGAGTTCGAGTCGGAGTCGGAGTCAGAGTCGGAGTCTAGAGAAGTCATTAGAGAGTCTACTCCTGTCGTCATCCCCACTCCCTTCATTTCTCCTAGCTTAGTCTCGAGTAGTCATAGTAGTTCGGGAAATGCCCCAACTACTGTCCCTTTGCCGCCACTGACCATGGATCAGTTGGCTTCTTTGTTTCAACTTTACTCTTTCTGTTATCTTGAGTGCAATTCTGTTTACGATGATACTGAGGATGACCAAGACCCAGACTCAATCGAAATACCTCCCTACGTAGCCAAAGAAATACTACAGGAAGGGGAAGGGGGACCAGTAATAGAAGACACCGAACCCATCAATGTAGGAACCGAACTAGAACCCCAAGAACTTAGGATAAGGACTACCTTGAGCTCTACCGAAAGGGCCGATTTCATAGACCTCCTAAATGAATTCAAAGACGTTTTCGCTTGGTCCTACAAAGACATGCCAGGGATCGACAGGGATATCGCTGAACATAGGATTCCAATTAAGCCGGGTTTCAAACCTGTGAAACAGAAGCTTCGACGAATGAGAACAGAATGGGCTCTAAAGATCAAGGAAGAAGTTGACAAGCAATTCAAAGCCGGGTTCATCAAAGTTTCCGAGTATTCTGACTGGGTAGCTAACATAGTACCCGTACCCAAAAAGGATGGGAGAATCCGCGTTTGTGTTGACTTTAGGGACTTAAACAAAGAAAGTCCGAAAGACGACTTCCCTCTACCTCACATCGACATATTGGTGGACAATACTGCAGATCACGCATTATTATCCTTCATGGACGGGTATGCGGGTTATAACCAGATCAAGATGGCCATGGAAGATATGCATAAGACCGCATTTGTCACCCAATGGAGAACCTACTGCTATACGGTAATGCCGTTCGGATTGATCAACGCCGGAGCTACATACCAACGCACCGCAACTACACTCTTACATGACATGATGCACAAAGAAGTTGAGGTATATGTAGATGACATGATTGTCAAATCCAAGGAAAGAGAAGGGCATATTGCGAACCTTCGCAAGTTCTTCGCAAGGCTACGAAAGTACAACATGAGGCTCAATCATCAGAAATGCACATTCGGGGTAACATCTGGCAAACTCCTGGGATACGTCGTTAGTCAAAGAGGAATAGAAATAGATCCTTCCAAAATCAAAGCTCTGATCGAAATGCCACAACCCCAAACGGAAAAAGAGGTCAGAGGATTCCTGGGAAAAGTGCAATATATAAGTCGATTCATATCGAAACTCACGATGATTTGTGAGCCTATCTTCAAGAAACTCAAGAAAACGGACCACACCATGTGGGATGACGATTGTCAAAAGGCATTCGATCGAATCAAGGAGATATTGGCTAAACCACCAGTGCTCATGCCACCACAGCAAGATCAACCTCTTGGTTTATATCTCACAAGAATCGAAACACCATGGGTGCCATGCTAGCTCAAATCGTAGGAAGTGAAGAAAGAGCTATCTACTACCTTAGTAAGAAGTTCCTGGAGTACGAGTGCAAATATTCACAACTCGAAAAGACATGCCTCGCTCTTGTGTGGGCGACGAAGAAGCTACGTCATTACATGCTTAGCTACTCCGTCAAAATATACTCCAAAATGGATCCAGTCAAATACCTCTTCGAGAAACCCGTCCTCAACGGACGTCTAGCAAGATGGACCTTGATGCTCTCAGAATTCGACCTCAAATACGTACCACTGAAAGTTATAAAAGGTCGCGCCGTCGCCGAATTCTTCGCAGAAAATCTTATCAATGACGCACAAACCATAGATACTTGGTCATTTCCCGACGAGGATATACTTCAAACTGATGTAGACTCCTGGGACCTATACTTTGATGGAGCATCAAACTTAAGAGGATTCGGAATAGGAGTGTTGCTCATTTCTCCTGAAGGTGAGCATACACCGATTGCTGTCAAACTCGACTTCGAGGTGACAAACAACGCTGCAGAATACGAAGCTTGTCTCATTGGACTACAAGCGGCAATAGGCTTAGGCATTAAAAACCTCCGAGTACATGGGGATTCATCACTGATCATTAACCAAGTTACATGATCTTGGAAAATCCGAAGCGAAAGCCTCGCACCTTATCAGGCTAGGATAGACCAAGTCGCCCAATTCTTTGATCACGTAACCTACCTACACCTACCTCGGGAGGAAAATCAATTTGCAGACGCTCTTGCGAAACTTGCATCTTTGATTAACATGCCAGATCACATGGTCGAAATGCCTTTGTGCATCGAATGACGGTCAGAACCGGCTTATGTCCACCAAATCACCGATGAAGAGGAAATCGCACAAGAACCATGGTTCCAAGCAATCCTGAATTTTAAGCTTAATGGTACATATCCACCAGATATGGACAAGAGGGGACAACGTGCTATACGCCTATTAGCTTCCCAATACGTTCTCATGCAAGGAGAATTATACAAAAGAACACCTCTTGGTGTAGTCCTACGTTGCCTTGATCATTCACAGGCACGAAAGGTGATGGAAGAAGTCCACGACGGAGAATGCGGTCCTCACATGAGTGGGCCTATGATGGCAAAGAAAATCACACGTCTAGGATATTATTTGACCACAATGGAATCCGATTGCATCAAATACGTAAGACATTGCCACAATTGTCAAATCTTCGGGAATGTACAACATGTCCCTCCTTCACTGCTCTACACAATGACATCTCCTTGGCCATTTTCTGCATGGGGAATTGACATAGTCGGGAAGATAACCCCAGCCGGAACAGGAGGTCACTGTTTCATTCTAGTGGCAATCGACTATTTTACCAAATGGGTAGAAGCGGCTTCCTACACTGGTCTTACGGCTAAAAATGTGGAAAAGTTCATACAAAACAACATCATCTGTCGATATGGTTGCCCACATGAGATCATTAGCGATAACGGGTCACACTTCCAAGCCGAGACCGAGCAATTGCTAGCCAAGTACAAGATTAAGCATCATCACTCTTCGCCCTATAGGCCGCAGACTAACGGCGCAGTAGAGGCGGCAAACAAAAATGTTGTCACAATTCTCAAGAAAATGATCGACAACTATAGAGATTGGCCAAGCAAGATACCCTTTGCCTTATGGGGGTATCGTACATCTCGTCGGACGCCCACCGGGGCTACTCCTTTCTATTTGACCTACGGCATGGAAGTCAGACAACCAAATCGAGCTAGAAATACCATCCTTGCGTATTCTACTCGAAAGTCAAATCCCGTGCCGATTGGAAAAGGGATAGATATGAAGAACTCATCCTCCTGGATGAACGTAGGCTACGCGCCTTACATAATGTCCAAACATATCAAGCACGTATCAAACGAGCTTTCAACAAAAGGGTTAGGCCAAGAAACATCAAAGAAGGAGACTTAGTACTCAAATCGGTTAGAGCTCTTTTACCTGTCGACCTAAGGGGAAAATTCAAACCTAATTGGGCCGGACCATTTCTAGTCAAATCCATACTCCCAGGGGGTGCGGTTAGAATCACAGACCTAGATGGGAATGAGTTTTCAAACCCTACGAACCTTGACCAACTGAAACGATACTATGCCTAGAATAGGACCAAAAACGCGCCTCGCGTAACCCCACGTGTCGCTCTTGTGGCACTAAATAAACGGCCCCTGGCCAAGCTGAAACAAGCTAAATGTCACTGTGCTCCTGCATTTTGACAAATTTGTCATCCTCGTATCATCAAACAAACTAAATTCGCACCTTCAGAGTAAGCAAAAGCTCATGCTTATTTTCTAAGTTCATTGCAAGCTCTTGCTTAGAACAATTATTCTTTTACATTTACTCGAACTACGCGCAAGGGTTTGATTTCGCTTTTTAAGTGAATACGTAGGCAATCCTTCACGGGATTCAACCCATCATATCTAAAATGTAGATAGAAGGACATTTGCATTGCATTTGAAATTCGACAAGAATAATAAAAAGAAAATCACAACGGTTTCATAACCATTTAACCTTTTTATTTCGTTCGTTTTTATAATAATAATAGTACGCTACATAATAAAAATAGAATAGGCTAGGATTCTAAAAAACCCCACCTCTTTTATTACAACAATGATAATAATAATAATCAAATAATAATAAAGACTTGGGCTATTCCTCCATCTTCCCCTTGCCCTTGTCATTCTTATCATATTTCTTGTCACGACCTCGAGCCGGACGCTCTTGCGCCACTTCAGACCTAATCACCAATGGTCTCTCTCGAGGCCTAGCTTTTCCATTCTTGCCGATCACCATTTCCGCGACAGGAGTAGTCTTCGGTTTCTTCGACGGATGAACAACTTGAAACCCGGCTTCTTCTTCTCCCTCTGTCAGATGCTTCTCTTTCTCTTTCTCTCCCTCGCGCACCTTGTAGTCAATGGGCTCGCGTTTCCTCAATTTTTCCCGCTCTTCCGGAGTTGTAGCCTTTCTCCACCGAAGATAAGAATCCGACACCCACAAAGCATTGGCGGAGAAATTCAAGAACCACATGTTTCTTTGGGCCCATTTGATAGCCCACTCTCTTCGGCTCTCTGTAGTAAGTGCCATAGCAGTCTGCGGGACGGTGTCAAGCCTCGGAATCGTCTGTTTCAGCCCAACTTGTCTCATCAGCCTCTCCGGGAAGATGCACACCATAAACTCCAATCCAGGAATGTGCACCGACTTAGTGGGATCCAAAGAAGACACTCCAGTGACAGACTCGAGGTGCCACCACGGTACGACCCACCTAATCAAGGGACCATCATCGCTCCTTAGCTTGTTCTTCCAATAATCACAGACCCGGGTGAAGTCCACCATGTACAACCTTGTCCTCATCGCGATTGAACGAGCATGATAGGAAAGCGCATGAACTGGGGGCTCGATCAGTCGGAGCCGTTCCATAAGCCAAACCTACCAAAAGCGGGTATTAGACATCAAAACAAAAAAAAAAAAAAAAAAAAAAAAAAAAAAAAAAAAAAAAAAAAAAAAACGAAAAAAAAAAAAAAAAAAAAAAAAACAAAAAAAAAAAAAAAAAAAAGATGACTCTTACCTGTAGAATGACGGGACTCCCCAAGAATGGCAGATCACGGTTGGATTTCCTATTATCCAAGCCCAAGATAATCTCCCCTAAGCATAAGCAAGCTGGGCTCCTGCGCGCACTCCATCCGCTCAATAAGGCCTAGAAGACGGGGATCACCTCTCAAGTCTTCATCAACATGCCCTTGGAAGACATACACATGCAACAAGCAAAAGCCAAATGCCCTCCGCCTAGCAACATGAGAAACGGTGGGGTCGGCCCTGTTGATGAACCGATCTATGAAGTCCAACATTCTCACACCTTTTGAGGTAACTAGACGGTCCACCTCAAGCCTAGTCAATCCAAGCAAATCTCTAAATTTGCTTTTGTACCCTTGAGAAGTAGAAGGAATAGCAGGCAAATGTTCGGGGTCCCATCCACCAATAGCAGCAATTTCTTCAGGAAAGGGGCAAATATCACCTCCAGGGAACGCGAAAACGTGGTAGTTCGGGTCCCAGTAGTCAAGGCAAGCATCCAAAAACGGTTTCACAACTTTGACGAGTTTCAAACTCAACAACGACCCAAAATTATAAGAGCCCATATCGTGCTTCTCCATATTGGAAAATTCATTACTCCATTCCTTCAAGCGGATCTCCAAAGTATTCATGATGAAAATTTTGTCTTGAGAATTTTATGTAAATAGACGAAGAAGAGACGGAAGATTTGTGTGAATAAAAGCTCTATCAACGTTTCTATTTATACTAATTGCTGTTTCCAAAAATCATTGCGAACAGACAACTTGGGAACAGGCGCGGCCTACCGCGCCTCTTCAAAGGGACGCAGCTCATGCTGCGCCTCTTCCTTAGCTTCACTTCTGTGATTTTCCACGTTGGATCTTTCCTAATTCCATGACGAATAATTTCCTATTCCTACGGGTTATTATTTTGGTAAATACGGGAATATTACCATATTTCAAGTTTCCTAATTCCGCGGGCACGCATTTCGAGACGACACCGACATTTCGCCATTTTACCACATGTGCACTTCTTTTTTTAGGAAATAAATTTCATTTTCATTTTTTTATAAATTCCATTTTCGTTTTTAGGAAATAATTCTCGTTTTAATCTTTTTACGAATTTCAGCATATACATATTAATTTCTTAATTTCATTTCCACATTTCTAAACTTATAAATTTCCTTTTTTTTCTTTTTTTAGGGGGTAACCCTCCCTACCGTCCGGTCATTTTCGGCAAAATTTTTGCATTTTTTCTCTCGAGTCTCTCATTTTGCGCTAATTAAGGCCATATGTGTATAAAAATGTATGTTTTGCATGTTTTCTATGTAATTTTCGGCAGCATGACGGCGTAAACCGTCATCTACCAAACCTGTTCGAAACTAACCTGCAGATACAAGCAACACAATCCAGCAGCAAAGGCGCTCAGGCCATCTTATATATACCAAATGAAGAAAATGTACAAACTGGGGGCTCGAGCCCCAAACAAAGTCCAAAAATGTGTGTTCAAAATCAATGTACAAATGTGCAAAATACGACAAAAGCCAACAAACAAAAAAAAACTACTGCTGGGTGCCCTCCAACTCTGCAACTCTCGCCACAAGAACGGCGATCTCGGCGTCCCGAACCTCGAGCTCCCTCAACAAGCGAGCCGTCTCCTCCCGGGACTGGGCCAACTCTCGCTCCGACTCGCGGCCACCCTGTAAACAATAAATTGGCTCATGTCAATCGTTCCAAGCAAAATCAGGAAAATCAAGAATCAAAAATGAAATAGGCGTAAGGTTCATACCTGACGACCTCGACCGCCAGCAAGTGCCTTGACGGCAGTAGCTCGCAGCCGGTTGGCCACCCTCCACAACGCCACAAACCGAGACGGCGCAACCTGCATTTTCAAAGAGAAATTCTCAACAAATTGAACAAACTCAATCAAATGTGTTCTTACACAAAGGTTATACAAGTTAGAGGCTCACCCTCCGAATCAGATGCTGCCAGTCATCCAGGCCAGCATCCGTCACAGCTACGTCAAAGTCACGCAGCTCGGAGATCGTCGTCCTCCCGGTCGCGTCAGTGTACTCGAGGATCTCGGGGTACTCTGTGGGCTCGATGCCCGCCGCCTCGACCTCCTACAAAGACAGATGGTTTCTCATCAATCGATGATCTTTCATCACAATTCTCAAAATCAAATCAAGAGGAAAAATAAAAGATACTCACCACTACTGGCCAGTATGCCAACCTCCCGTAGAGGAACGCCGAGTAGTCCTCACCAAGGAGAAGAAGGTCGTCACCACTAGCACCAGCCAAGTCCGCCTCCCTCTCAGCCTCAGAAGGCTCCCTAAACATCATCCTGGGAGGATCGACGGGAACCGTCAGCACGCCCCGCGAGCACTGACGAGCCAGGCGCTCGCCCAAGTACCACACAGGACCCATCGACGTCCTCAACAGCAGTCGGCTCGAGCTCCTAGGCCGAAGGACCTCAGCCACAAAAGGAGGCGCTCCAGCGTACTCCGCCCAAGGTCGGGGCACCCACTGTGACAAAATAAAACAAAGATCATTCATATGATCAACTAAAAGCAAGAAGCAATTGAATATAAATGCGATACTCACGCTGCTCAACTGAAGAGCGTTCACATCCCGCCGGTAGACGTTGTGAGAAGAACGCTTGCTCTTCGTCCGGCACATCACCCAATCCCTCACCACGGGATAGGCCCTCTCCAGCGGCTCCGTCCTCTTGGGCGCGAGACTCGGGAAGTAGGAGTACACCCACGCCCGTAGCGTAATAATCAATGACGATCTTTCGTGATTTGATAAAGAAAGGAATTTACTTCGCCTCTAAAGGAAGGTTCATACCTCCAACAAGAGTCCAGTCCGACACGGCACCAGGAGAAGTCCCCTTCTCCATCAACTCCGGACGAACCATGGCCCTCATGAAGCGGATGAGGACCGCAAAACCAGCAATGACCCGTCCCAACGTCCTAGGGAACTCGGTCGAAAGAAAGGGAAGAAGCTTCGTCGACACCTCTCGCCCTTGTCTCCGAGGTATATCGAAGACAAAACCACCAAAGCTACGACGAGCCCCCTCGCTCGGCTGTACAAGGAGGAGGAGCCGTCTCCCTCCCATCAATCGTCACCGGCCACGGGTCTTCCCGCAAAGTAGTCTCGAACATAAGAATCGGGTATCAAACCCGAAGATCAGAATAGCCTTCGGCGACAAGTTCCAGCCGATCAATCTCCTCGCCTCGGCCGAATCCGCCCTCATGGCGCCTCCGGCCACACCACCTCCTCGGTCCCACACGGCACTGACCAAATCATGCCGTAATCCTCCAAAGTGACTCCCACCTCACCAAAAGGCATGTGAAACGTGGAAGTCGTATCCCAGAATCGGTCCAAGAAAGCGCGGACCAGGCTAAGGTTAGCCCGCAACTTCCTCTTCGCGATATCTCTCCAAACCTGAACCAAAGGACCGAACGCTCCGCGCTCGATCATGGACCTCTCCTCCGCCGACAACCGCTCGTAATGCTCCATCGCCGTCGTGTAACCCGAGAACGACCTGATGTTCCCGGCCTCCTATTGTGATTTGAAACAAAGCTATCTTTAGTTTTAAAGGAAATTTGAAAGAAATTTGGATAAAAAATGAAAGAGGATGGGTAATGAGTAGTGAATTCCTATTTACCAGACTCTTCACCGTCCTGTAGGACAGGTGACCCTCTGCAGCCCACACCAGGTGCCTACTCTCCCAAGTCTCAGCCCACGCGGGAGCCCCTCTCAGCTGACGACCTCCTCGTTCGACGTTGGCCCGTGTCGGGGCCTCCTCCTCCTCAACGGCCTCCTCCTCGTGAGCCTCGTCTCCAGCAGCCATCACCGCAGCGGTGAAGGACTGCTCCAAAGCCTCCTCGACAGTGGCAGCGTCAATCTCCATGGGAGCTCTCCCAGAGGTAGAAGCCTCATCACCTTCAATATTAATTTGGGCCGCGTCACGTGACGACGAGCCTTGGTTAAGGGATTTTCAAGCCTTCGAAAGCCCTGAAATCGCTCTTTTCTCGCCATCCTTGGCCATATTTCCACCAATCCGATCACTCATGTGGCGTTTTGGGTCAAGTCAAGTCTAATTTGAAGCCTAGTTCCGGGTTCGGGTCGAAATTCCGGCAGCATTTCGCTATAATAGCAACTATGCCCCAGAAAAGTGTCCTGGAAAAGCTGTCACAAACCAAAATTCTGGGATCCCAAATATAAAGTTTTGTCGCAAATGGACATTCCTAAGGCTATTTTCGAAGCAATTTAGGGTTTAGCTGTAAAACCGTCTCAAAATTCACTCAAAGGCTCAAAACTTGATGAAAATTCGAAACAAATGCATGGTTATGTTCCTAATATTACCTACTATCCATTTCTAATGTCAATTTGACAAGGCAAATGCGTTTGGGGGAAAAAGCCCCAAATTTTCGATCAAAAGGGTCATAAACCCTAGATTTTTCGGCTCAAAATTGGACAAATGTAGACGATTAATGCAAGATTGAGACACATACCTCGATTAGTCATGATTAATGCAAGCTTTTGAATCAAACCTTGGCGGAAATGGTGAAGATTTGAGAGAGAAATGTGTGAAATTGTGTTTCGAGCAAATGAGCATAAACCTCCTGATTTTCGCGTTTTTACGCAGAAAAATCAATTTGGGGAATAGACGCAGCAGGCGCTGCGCCTCTTCCAAGAGACGCAGCTCTTGCTGCGCCTCTTCCTTTTGTTCCCTCCATACGAATTTTCAAAAATTCGTTATGAGTTCGTTATTTGTGGGCCCATCTTTGGTGCGCCTCTTCCCCGATGCTATTCTTATTCTTTTGGTCCGTTTGGCGATTTTCTTTCGTTCCGGCCCGCATTTCCAGGCCCGCAGCAGACTACCGCACATCATTATTCATCCCGTTCAAGACCTTTTGCTTGTCGCAACGAGCAGTTATCCCTTCACAGAATTCGACACACCTTCGTTATGTCTCCAGCGAGAGTAAGCGGATATACTTTCCCTCTCATGACAAGAAGAATATCTCCCAAGCGTGTCTCCAGCGAGAGTAAGCGGATGTACTGTCTCTCTCAAGACGCAAGAATTGACGATCTACCTAAGCAGATTTCCCCTCAGCAGTTCCCGCCGTTGTCCTGCTACTCGCAATTATTTCCCAAAGACTACCCAAAGCAGTTTTCCTCTCAGCAGTTCCCGCCTGTGTCATGCTACTCACAATATTTCTTGTTTCCCCGCAGAGTGCGACAAAGGTGTCGTTCTCCAGAAGTTCCCAAACCCGAAGCCTTCTTTCTTAGGTTCGTAGACCCGAAATTAGGACTTTCTTAATCTTAGGATCCCAATTCCTTTAGGTTCACAAGCCTTCAAGTTCCCAAACCAATAGAGTCCCTATACCCAAGCTTTAGTTCCCCTTAAGTTGAACTTACTTTAGGCCTCCTTCCCGTCGATGCTTTCCTTTAGGGTCCCACACCCTAGCACAATCCTTTACATATCCTTTAGGTCTTAACCTTAGCTCCTACGCTTAACCTTAGCTCCTACGCACCTCCAGAAGCATCTCAGGAAGAAGTCTCACGTATGGTCTCTTCTTATGGCTGGCGAGCCTCCTTACGTAGTCTAATGGACTTTAAACGACCCTCCCCGATAGTCGACAGACTCTAAAATGTTCCCGACGACAGTCCTTGGTTCGACCCTTGAACCGCCTCGCGTCGCCATAGTCGTCGTGTTGTAATCTTCGATTGAACTGATGGCTATACTTTGACTTTCGCCTTGTCCAAGCCTCGGTCAAAGTGGGGCTCAGAGATACCTCATTTCGCACCTCCCGCAAACCACCCGGTGATGATTGGGCCGCATGTTTGATACGCGAACGATTTGTGATTCGAAGATTATCGTCAAGTGATTGTTCAAATATTAATGTCTACCTCTTAGTTGTCATCTACGTCCCGATACGGTCGTTTTGGCAGTAATTAGAGTACATTCGGAGTCCGGGCCTAAAACCGTCTCCATTTTCTGATAACCGTTAAATCCCGAGTCGGAATGTTCTGGAATGTTCCGGATATTTCTATTCCATATTTCATAAATTTTATCTTTTGGCAAATAAAATCCCATAATATTCATATAAGATATTAAGGAAGATCGAATTATTTCCGTCCTACCATAACTCAAACGCGGAAATCTTTCTTCAGCAGGAGGAAACCTCCTGGGAATAGACGCAAGAGTCTTTGCGCCTCTTCCAAGGGACGCAAATGGCTGCTGCGCCTCTTCCCAGGCCCTTTTCTGCATGTTTCTCGTATCTTTTTCATATCTTTCCGAGATTCACTTCCAAAGAGTCTCCGAAACCCTAATTCCTTCACGTGATTAGTATAAATAGGAGCCTTCGCTCCTCATATTTCTCACGCGAGTGTCCGCCCTTCACTTCTCCCTTTGCATTCTAGACTTTGTTCTTACTTTTGGCGTCTACGTGCTTGAACTTTCGACCACGTAAGCTCGGATCCTTCTGAGTACCAGCCTCCTCGTTGCATGACCGACCAATTTGACCAACTCCACATCAATCAACTTAATTAAACTAATCGTTTTCCTCTTACGAGGGCACTTTCTTTGCATTCGCGTCGAGCATCACTAATCGATATCTTAGTCCTTCTCGTTTCGTCAAACATCTAAGTCTGAGGGTGTATAATCCTTCTTTATTTATTGTATTTTAATTATTGTATCAATTGTAAGGTTTACGTCGAAAATACCATTAAAACCGATTTCTAAAACTATGCTTTAAAACCTCTTTTTACGGATTTCCAGTAGATAACCGTCGAGAAAGGACGCAAAGAATCGCCGCGCTCTCTCGAAGGAGCGCAGCTTCTCGCCGCGCCTCTTCGTGAGGGCCGCCAGCCTCGCTTCCTTTCTTCTTCGATCGTCCTCTGTTGTTCGTCCCAAATTCTTTTATTTGTTTCCTTTTGTTTATTCTTTCGTCATAATAACATATTAATTCACATGTATATTAATCTTCATCATTAACATGTTTTATCCATCATAAACCCGACTTAAATCCCTAATAATCCAATATTTGCGGGTTTTCGTCATTAAATTCAATCCGGGTTGCAGAGATTCAATTCATTAATATTGGGTTTCTGGAATTCGTCTTTGATATAGTTTTCATCTGTCTTTTGTTGTGTTCATCGCATATTCGTCATTAGTCCATCGCATCTAACTTAATTAATTGAATTAATTTGTTGGACTCATTAATATTTTTCACTTCTGTCATTATTTCATCTTGTAATTAATTCGTTTGCATCCGTCTCATCCATATTTTACTGTTTTCACGACCCATTCATATGTTAAATAATCTGTTAATCACTTTCATCCGAGTAAACAAACTAATTCATCATTAAATTTACCAACGAGTATTAACAACACGCAATTAAAACTTCACAAAATTGGTCAGAAATGACGCAATTGTCTGCGCCTATTCAAAGGACGCAGCTCTCGCTGCTTTATTCGGTTGAATTCTGTCTCTGAACTCCGTTCTGCCTTGACCTAGATTAATTAGTTTACGTAATTAACTAACTACTAATCGTATTATCACCTTCTGTTTTATTCGTAATTTTATTCTTTTGTTCATTTTCTCAAATTATCCGTTTTAAAGGTATTTTCGACATAAATCACCTAATCCGTTGTAATTATTGTAATTTCCATTATTGTAATTTATAATTATTGTATTCATCGTATTTCATATCACTTGTATGCTTTCAAATGTAAATGAGCATTAAATCCAACTTCGACCAAATTGTATGCTAAACTATGTGTCAACCAACTTAGTTAATTCTTCACATGCTAAGATTAATCTAATGGATGTTGCATTGCATGCATATAATCGACAATATATCAAGTACGAATAACTTCCCTAATCATTAGTAGAGGCCGCTATCGAGGCGGGCGGGATTAGGTGTTCGATCAAAAGAGCTTCCTAATACGTACCCTCACCCCTTACTCCAGATCTCCGTGAGCACCCGTGTTCATTGGCATCCACGAGAGTCATTCTAGACATAGAATGCTAAGGGTAACGATTGCTTAGTGTTCAAGTCTCTACTTTGTGTCCTGACATGACACGAGGTATTCGAACGGTTCCAATTTCCCATAAAAATTGGTGGCGACTCCATACAAAATGCAAACGCTTGTTTCTCTTTCCTCCCAAGCGCCCCCGTGGGCGGCCCGCTGTCCACACACTGTCGAATGAGATTAAATACACAAATATAAAGGTTCTAACTGTTATAAATTGAGAATGAATAAAATTCTCAAGGATAAAATTAAATGGTTAAGTCTAAACAAATGCCACATTTATAAAACGGCGAAAATAAAGAAAACCTCCAAAAGTGTTCAAGACTAAAACCATACAAGAAAGTAGAAAGAACAGAGTAGGATCTGCAAACTACTCGCTAGCTCACACATAAATCCCTAGCAAAGCTAACACCTGTCATGTTATAAACATAACAAATTACAATCGAAGGGGAGTAACCCGACGTTCTCCCAGTCATATGACATGATATAAATGTTACAGATGCAAATAATATATCAAAGTAAATTGAAATGTTATAAAACATAAGTAACAAAATATGATTACCAAATCACGTTAACCAACGTGCTGGATGCTTAAAAGCAAAATTTTCAAATGATAGAATGGAAATAATATAGTTCAGGCTAGATATTCACTTTAGCTATACTTTTGACACCACAACATCTTTACTAGTTTCGGGAACCCAGTGTCACGCTAAGACGACCAACTCCAAGCTCGCTAACTAGACAACAAACTATAATAGGACACGACTTACCACGTAGTGTGAAGTCCTAGTCTAAGTACATGTACATGACTCTACGACGATTTGTACCGCCCGCAGGATACCCAACCATATAGCTGTTTTAGTAAAACCGTATGCCTTAGTTTATTATTCTTTGCCTTTACTTTCATTATTCCAAACTTAAAAATATCCCAAGTGATATAGTATATTATTCAAATGGTTCGTAAGTGAACTACACTTTTATTTTATTTTTCGAATTAGAAAACTTAAACTTAAATCCAAAAGTATAAAATTTATTTTAAGGACTTTAAATAAATTAAGTTACTGAAATTAAACTTTAAAGACCATCCTTTGACTTAAGGTACTTTAGTAAAGACTTATTACTTATGCTTTAATGAGACGGAGTTCTACATTAGTTTATAAAACTGAACAGCAGTATTGTAAAATTCATAATTAATTACAGAAAAATCGAAATGACGCAAGGCCAATTTTCATGGTTTCCTGTAGCTTTTAGCTACAACTTTCATTTTTTTGACCAACTTTAAATTACGAAAGTATCAGGGGTCTAAAAAATGTCATTTCTAAAAATTGTCAGAAAACGTCACCCATAATATTTCAGTTCATAAATCCACTTTTAGAAAATATTTTAAGGCAAGGCATAATTTTAAACATAAGTAAACATTATAAAACTTTTTTGAGAAAAAAGATTAGCTACTGTATCAAAAAAAAAATATATTTTAAAAATGAATCTTTGAGAAAAGTTAGAAACGCGTTTTACAGGCGAGTTGTTCACAAGTAATTTATTCTGACCAAACCGTAAGTTTAAATCTTATGAAATTTTTTATGCAGACTCTACACTTTAAAATAACAGGAGTCTATTCTTTACACTTTTGCAAATTCGAAATAAAAACAGGTGATATGATTTTTACAAACAGACGAACATATTTGACTGATTTAACAACGGTTTTCATCAAACTTGTAAAATACATCATAAATCGAAAATAATGATTGAAGACCTAAAATTTTATACACAACCTAATACTCCATTTGTCTGCCACATATTAAAATTTCGTGAATTTACAATTTGATTTAGTATTTTTAACATAATTAAAACCGAACAGAATCGCTATAATCGCAGAAACTGCATCAATACTTTAAATTACGAACTAAATACTAAAACTCCAAAATAATTACCACGAAAATTCATGGTATCTTAAAATCTATCATTTAACCAAGAAAAATAATTTACACCTCCTGAAAATCATAAAAACGAATTTATACCATCCTTATATCATATTAATCGGTTTAATCATAAAACTTGCAAATCAACCAAATAAATTCCTATTGACAAAATAAAATATATACATAGTCAAAATAATTTATAAACATTAAGGGATCAGAAATCATAGGGTTCGAAAATTTTATTAATGAATAAATCTTTATAAAACGAAAAAATGCAATAATACATACAACTACAACAATTAAATCGATGTAATACCGAGTAACGTCATAGTTACCTTGTTGCGAATCCGAATCCACATATACTAGCCTTCAATATCTCCTCTAAAAACCCTTAGAATAGGATGAACGGATGATGAGAGAAGGTCGATCCAAATAAAGAAGCAAGAAGACAAGCACGTACATAGAATAATTTTTAAAACTAAAATAAAGAAGCAAGAAGACAAGTACGTACGTAATTTTAGGTGTCAGAAGGTTTAAGTTTTGATTTTTTTTGTTTTTTTTTTGAATGAAACCCTAATAAATTTACACAAAAGGTAGGGTTTATAAGAGACTAAAAAAAGAAATAAAGCTTTTTAAAAGTTTTAAGTTGATTGGCCAAAATGGTTGTTTAAACAACCAAAAAATATCTTCACATTTTAAATAAGAATAAATATATTAAATAAGAATAAATAAAAGGGATGATGCAAATATTATCTCATAAGTTTTAATAAATACAAAGTGTATAAAATGCTTTGTATTAAAATTACTATTAACACTGTCCAAAAAGGTGATGAACCAGAATCGTTTTCCCATTTTATAAAAATGTGACATATAATTAAAAGTCAGTACATTTATAAAATAGGACTAAAATTAATAAAAATGGTGTTAAATAAAACATTAAACCAAAATTAGTATAAAAAGAAATAAAAATAAACCTCTTTAATGAAAATCAAATAAATGAGATTTATTAAAATGGTGGGTGTTACAATCTCCCCCACTAAAAGAATGTTTCGTCTTCGAAACATAAAAGTAGAAAACAAAATTTAAAGAACAAGATTTTTTTTTTTTAAAATCATTTCAGTTTACACTTAAATTCGAAAAATCATCGTTGAGGTCATACAATTTTTAAACCAGTTTTCAAAATTGAACTATTAAAAATCACTTGTCTCATCTCATGGAACGAGGGAATACTGTCGCGAACCAGGATTCTGTCGTCCAAGATAAGGGTAAGTCAACATTGGAAAAATCAAATCTTATAACCATGCATCAGCAAGTACTGAACCGGTCATTAGACGTCTTTAATGACAAGTCCTAGCATCCACCAATGTCGAAATTCAAAAGTAAATGTGCCAATTTTACTTAAAACCTTTGAACAAATAAAATTTTGAAAATACAACACCACTTTTGAAAGTTTATCAAGGCATCAAAGTGTTGAAAAACAAAATTCGGAAGTATTTTCAAACGAATTTCAAGTCATTTCGAAACAAAATCAAATTTAAATGAACCCAAAACTAAAAGATAAAGAGAAGTTCAAAACTTTGAAGCTAGTTATAATTCAAAATTTCCAAGATAATCAAAATATTTTTATAAAGTCAAAATATTTTGTGTAAAATGAAATTTCTCAAAGAAAAAGGTTAACGAGAAATCAAATTTGTATATACAACATAACATTTGAATGTTTTTTATTTTTTGATGCATTAAATAACTTTATTTGAAACAATTCCGGTATATTTCCAAAGGAGTTTTAAAATATTTTGAAACAAAACCAAGTTTAGACACTAATCCAGAGTAACACTAACTATGAAATTAAAGTTTTTAAATCATAACTCAAAATTTAAAATTTCCGAGAACCAAACTTTGTAAAAGCTGAAACTCTTGTATAAAATGGAAATATCCGAGGAAAAAGGTCAACGGTAAATCAAGACAAAAGTTTTGAAACTAAAGCAAGGGAGAGAAAGATTTAAGAGTCATATATAACTCTCTCAAGGATTATGAAAGGGGATAAACATCTCGAGATTCTTGGTACAACTCCTCTATGAAACTCCAACTTTCCTATTTCCATCGAAATCAATTCCAAGCTTAGTAACACCAGGCAACTAAGTTCAAGTTCAAAGTTACCAAACTTCCTAATCTATATCTCCAAAATTATCAATTGGGACAACATTCATCCAAAACCTTATATACTTGCGCAACCTCTCAGAATAGCATATGGTAAGAATCCATCAAATAGTTCAACATCAAACCGAATAACTAAATCCCTCAAGTTATCAAATCCATAAGACTCCTCAAAACAACAAACTGAAAACATCGTCTAACAAAGCTCTGATGAGAATTCCTCTGAACTAAAAGCAACAAGGCCTCTAACATCCACAAGTACAATCTAAAGAAGATAAAGCTCTCTTAGAAGTCCATCAAAGGCTTTTAGAAGTTCATTAAATTCCCAATCATAACACTACAACAGCTAGGGGGTTAAGAACTCAACCAAGCAACAATTTCGATCATATAAGGTCATCAAACAATAATTTCCTTTAAGGTAATTCAGACCAAAATATTCCTCCGAGAATACCAATACTAAGGTTAAGACATTAAGATATGATAGGTATACATAATTCCCAACTTCGGGTTCTTAATTCTTCAAATCAATATAATCAATCCAAACTGCAGTTGAGCTAAGACACTCCTTATTTCCAAGGTTAACACTAAACAACCCAAATAAAGTTAAGTCACACAACCAAAAGTTCCAAGGTTATAACCTTACATCAGAACTCAACAATCTAAATCCATAAGAATCAAAACTGAGATTAATCTAGGTCAACCAATAATGATACATGGTTACTATAAAAACCTTAATCACATCTAGACCAAAATATGCAAGCTGCTTGTAATCCAAAGCCAACATCTAAGCTAAAATCCTAAACCCATAATCCACTGGCCACCATTCAAGTTAATCCTTATGGAATGAAATCTCTTACAAGATTAGGCTTTAAATATAAAAGTTACTATCCTCAAACCATAAGTAACAAGACTTTACTAAACCTCAAACACACTTAACTTCCATCAAAGCTCACCAAGGGAGGGTCAGTCTAACCAATGAATCTCAAGAGAATAGATACCAAGGTGGAGGAATTACAAAGAAGGATTATTCATCAGAATAGGAGATAAAAATTTATAATAAGGATATAGGAAGTAGCTAAGGCTAAAAAAGTAAAGGAAGAATAAAGATGATCATAGACTAACAAGGTCTGAGACCAGAGGGAATTTTTAAGGCTCTAGAGTTGCAAGAGGGCTCACTAGGTCGCTCCATCTTCTGGTAGAGAAAGAAACACACGAGTCTTGGGTCGCTTCATCTAACAGATCCACGGTGTAATCATATCTTGGTCTACTGCATCATCGCGAAACTTGATTCTACTCTTGGCCAACTAGTCTGCAGCTTGAGCAAGACTGAATCTGGGCTAGAACTACCATTGTCCCTTCCTTGTGGCATCAAGTTCTCCCCTCGGTCAGCTAGGTTGTGGAGCAGGTTCAATAACACCATAATGATCACGTTCTGGTCCGGGAAAACACCACGTCCATGTCCACCTTCGTTCATCTTCTTCATCGGACAAATAAAACATTGATTTAATGCTAGTCATTGATTTTACAAGAACACATAGACTAACATCCAAGTCCTTATTGATTTCTACCCACCTCTTACTAAATCATTTATTTAGTCAAATCATTTATTGGGCATTTTCCTAAAGATCAATTTGTGAGCGTCGGGAGCAATGATGCTCTGATACCAACTATAATCCCCTATAAAATCTAGTGCAAAACAGTGGCGGAAACACTGTCGAATGGGATTAAATACACAAAGATAAAGGTTCTAATTGTTATAAATTGAGAATGTATAAAATTCTCAAGGATAAAATTAAATGGTTAAGTCTAAACAAATGCCACGTTTATAAAAGGACGAAAATAAAGAAAACCTCCAAAAGTGTTCAAGACTAAAACCATAAAAGAAAGCAGAAAGAACAGAGTAGGATCTGCAAACTACTCGCTAGCTCACACAGAAATCCCCAGCAAAGCTAACACCTGTCATGTTATAAACATAACAGCCACAATCACTGGGGAGTAACTCGACGTTCTCCCAGCCATATGACATGATATAAATGTTAGAGATGCAAATAATATATCAAAGTAAACTGAAATGTTATAAAACATAAGTAACAAAATATGATTACCAAATCACGTTAACCAACGTGCTGCATTGTTAAAAGCAAAATATTCAAAAGATAGAATGGAAATAATTTAGTTCAGGCTTGATATCCACTTTAGCTATACTTTTGACACCGCAACATCTTTACTAGTTTCGGGAACCCAGTGTCACGCTAAGATGACCAACTCCAAGCTCGCTAACTAGACAACAAACTATAATAGGACACGACTTACTACGCAGTGCGAAGTCCTAATCTAAGTACATGTACATGACTCTACGACGATCTGTACCGCCCGCAGGATACCCAACCATATAGCTGTTTTAGTAAAACCGTATGCCTTATTTTATTATTCTTTACCTTTACTTTCATTATTCCAAACTTAAAAATATCCCAAGTGATATAGTATATTATTCAAATGGTTCGTAAGTGAACTACACTTTTATTTTATTTTTCGAATTAGAAAACTTAAACTTAAATCCAAAAGTATAAAATTTATTTAAGGACATTAAATAAATTAAGTTACTGAAATTAAACTTTAAAGACCATCCTTTGACTTAAGGTACTTTAGTAAAGACTTATTACTTAGGCATTAATGAGACGGAGTTCTACATTAGTTTATAAAACTGAACAACAGTATTGTAAAATTCATAATTAATTACAAAAAAATCGAAATGACGCATGGCCAATTTTCATTGTTTCCTGTAGCTTTTAGCTACAACTTTTATTTTTTTTGACCAACTTTAAATTACGAAAGTATCAGGGGTCTGAAAATTCATTTCTAAAAACTGTCAGAAAACGTCACCCATAATGTTTCAATTCATAAATCCACTTTTAGAAAATATTTGAAGGCAAGGCATAATTTTAAACATAAGTAAACATTATAAATCTTATTTGAGAAAAAGATTAGCTACTTTATCAAAAGAAAAATATATTTTAAAAATGAGTCTTTGAGAAAAGTCAGAGACGCGTTTTACAGGCGAGCTGTTCACAAGTAATTTATTCTGACCAAACCGTAAGTTTAAATCTTATGAAATTTTTTATGCAGACTCTAAACTTTAAAATAACTGGAGCCTATTATTTACACTTTTGCAAATTCGAAAAAAAAAACAGATGATATGATTTTTACAAACAGACGAACATATTTGACTGATTTAACAACGGTTTTCATCAAACTTGTAAAATACATCATAAATCGAAATTAATGATTGAAGACCTAATATTTTATACACAACCTAATACTCCATTTCTCTGCCACATATTAAAATTTCGTGAATTTAAAATTTGATTTTGTATTTTTAACATAATTAAAACCGAACAGAATCACTATAATCGTAGAAACTGCATCAATACTTTAAATTACGAAATAAATACTAAAACTCTAAAATAATTACCACGAAAATTCATGGTATCTTATAATCTATCATTTAACCCAGAAAAATAATGAGAAAAGGTCGATCCAAACAATCTATCATTTAAAATTTGATTTTGTATTTTTAACATAATTAAAACCGAACAGAATCACTATAATAGGATGAACGGATTATGAGAAAAGGTCGATCCAAATAAAGAAGTAAGAAGGCAAGCACGTACGTAGAATAATTTGTAAAACGAAAATAAAGAAGTAAGAAGGCAAGCACGTACGTAATTTTTTTTTAAACAACGGCCGAAGGTTTAAGTTTTGATTTTTTTGTTTTTTTTTTTAAATGAAACCCTAATGAATCTACATAAAAGGTAGGGTTTATAAGAGACTAAAATAAGAAATAAAGCTTCTTAAAAGTTTTAAGTTGATTGGCCAAAATGGTTGTTTAATCAACCAAAAAATATCTTCCCATTTTAAATAAGAATAAATATTTTAAATAAGAATAAATAAAAGGGATGATGCAAATATTATCTCATAAGTTTTAATAAATACAAAGTGTATAAAATGCTTTGTATTAAAATTACTACTAACACTGTCCAAAAAGGTGATGAACCAGAATCGTTTTCCCATTTTATAAAAATGTGACATATAATTAAAAGTCAGTACATTTATAAAATAGGACTAAAATTAATAAAAATGGTGTTAAATAAAACATTAAACCAAAATTAGTATAAAAAGAAATAAAAGTAAACCTCTTTAATGAAAATCAAATTAATGAGATTTGTAGATACCCGTATCCGTCGATATTGGAATTTATAGAGAACCCGACAAACACTCGATGATGATAGGACACATGTATTTTTTAGTTGTCATCGTCATTTATTTGGGTTCGTTTTACGATGTAGAATGAGCGTTGTCGACGGAGTATTTTAATTTAAATGATATTTAAATTAAAGTTTTTTAGGTGATTTCAATTTATTTTATTTTATTTTGAATTTATTTTCTTAAGTTTATTTTATTGAAAAT
Source organism: Silene latifolia (assembly GCF_048544455.1). NCBI lineage: Eukaryota > Viridiplantae > Streptophyta > Magnoliopsida > Caryophyllales > Caryophyllaceae > Silene > Silene latifolia. The sequence goes on along the minus strand of NW_027413661.1, from coordinate 3,814,236 downwards.
AAAATAAATATTTGATTTGAAAAATCATTTTATGAGTATATTTGATTTGAAAAATCATTTATTTTAATGTGTTAATTGTTTTGGAAAATCGATTTTAAAAGCGAAGAAAACTCGTTTCAACCATGTGTTTTTGAGCTCGATTTTAGCTCGGTTTTTGAGCCCGTTTTCTTTATGAGTTGGCACGAATATCGAGTACACTAACCAACCTAGACCACTACTCATCCAACCCCAGTTCGAACCCCATAACCACGGCCCAAACCATGCCCCAAATCACCCCCAACCAGCCCGCAAAACACGAAACAGCCCCCCCTGTTTTACAGCTCAATCCCGAGCCCAAAACCCGCTCCAAATACTACCAAAACCCGTGCCCATTAACCCTAACCCATATCCTAATATCCTACCCATATTACCTTACCTTAATCACCAAGAAAACCCCCCATACGAACCCTAGAAAACCCCCCAAAAGCTGCTGGACAGCAGCTATGCTCAGCCGAGCCCGTCTGCCTATCCTCTCTTTTACCCTACTTTAACTCCCTATAAATACCCACCCTCCACCATACATTCATTACTCTAAGTTCTACATACATACAACCATCACTTATAAGCTTTAAACTCCAGAAACAAAACCTAATTGCCTCCCAAAAACCCTAAACAAAACCGACATACAAACTGAAATAGTTTGTGTGTCCTCTTCGAAAAACAATTCGTTCCTCCATCAAACCTCCATCAAAACTCGAGTTTCTTGTTCCTAATTAACCATATAACATCCATCTACACATTAGACAAAGATTTACGAGCCAAATTGCCCTTGAGAGTACACGAAATCCCTCGAAAAACAGAGTGTTATACACTCTGTTTTCGCGGTTTGTTCCTGTCTGTCCAGTTCTGTTTGTGCTCGTTTTTCGTGCCCAATAACTCAAAACGAGCAGGGGTTGCTTTAAGATCTCTGTTCTCCTCTCTTTCTAGTTTTCAGAACATCTTTTAAATCGAATTTTCATCGTGAAACGAGGGAGAAATCGCTGTTTGAAAGTTGCTGTCCAGATTCGATAAAAACGCGTGTTTGCTTTGTTTCTTCGTCGACGACGGCCTCTCAAGATAAAATCTACAATCAATTACGACCCAAGACGGTGTCAACGATACATGTAGGTTGAGGGTGCATCGAATCCTCCTCTTTCTCCCTTTTATTTCGATTTTTTATATTTGTTTTTTATAGTTTGTTTTTTATTCGTTTATCGTTTTTGTTTATCGATTGTTTAATTAACTATGAAACTAGTTTAGTCCGAGTATGAGTTAAAGTACCACCATGAACACCCGCGTTGACTTGAGATGGGAAAGAAACCGCTACATCAGTCGGTCGTACACCCCCGTCTCACTTACATATCCTCGTGTTCAAGGTAGGACATAAATAAAACGAACTTCTAACTTCGCTCCTCGTTTTTGACCCTTTGTTTGTTTCGGCCAATTCGACACATCCTAGGACCATTCACATGTTAGTTTGACCTCTGATTGTTAACATATGACTCATTTAGATGACATTAGAACAATTCAATAACCTGATTAGACACATTAGGTGGCTTCGATATAAGCATTAAAATCGGTTAACAATTCTGTAACTTAAATTGAACGCATCTCTCTTTTCACCTAATTTCTCGCTAGTGTAAGAGTGCGTGATTAGCACCTTCTTATTGACACTCGCTGAGTTAAATTAATTAGTAAACTTGACCTAATTTGACCCCTTAGGCCGTGTAGAATACACCTTTGCGCGACAATCAATCAACGTTGTTTCTAACTCGTTTTCTAACTCGTTTCCTATCCCGTTTCGCCGTCATCTTTCTAACCTAATGAATCTAACCTAGGAACTAGGGTGGACGTGGCTTTAGGCCGTGAGGGTGGCCGTGCCTTTCCTTGTTTCGTTTGTTTTATATTATTTGTTCTTTATTATTTTGTCGCTTGTAATTTATCGTTGTTCATCGAGTTGTAATTTTCAAATTAGCTTTCTTTTATCAAGTCAAAACCTCTTCCAAAACCTTAGTCTTGTCTGGTTAGATGGTTGTGCCCCAATGTATGTAAGAGCGTAGTAAATCGCATGTTGTTTAAAGCAACATGGCCCGATTTATGCTAATGCATGCTTTGGTGTGTAGCCCTATGTCTAATTCGATAAGATTAGGTGAAAGCACACATCACGAGGAGTGACCCAAGGCCGTGTCATGTAAGCCGTGGGCCACCCCTTTTGTGCACGGTTTCCTAGGCCGAATGGCCGTATTTTGCGTCGTGTGTATAGCGTTGTATTTTAGATCGAGTTGTATCTTTAATTTATCGTTGTGTCGGCATGAAATGCCTGGTTTGTAATAGGTAGATCCCAACGGCTCCCCCATTCCCCCTAAGCCTTGTTTGCTTTCGTTTGTATGTTGCTTAGATCAATCAACCCACATGCTAAATTACAACTTTGACAAAGTTAGTTTAAGTTGCATCTAAAACGACATAGAAATTGTTGTCACATGTTAGGGTTCTAAAACGATGTTTGCATTTCATATATCGTAGTAGCTAAGACCTTGTTTGAAATCCGACACTTGACTTAGTAGAGGCCGTTATTGACGGGCGGGGTTAGGTGTCTTTATGAGCTTCCTAACACGTACCCTCATCCCTTACTCAAGATCTATGGTTTGTTGATCCGTCTAAATACCATTGGATTACGAGAGTCATTCAAATCGAGTGATATAGGGTACAAGTCTTTATCTTTAATCACTCGTAGTCGATTGGCTTTATGCTTTTCGATGAAAGGTGTAAAGTTGACTTGAACGGTTCCAAGTTCCCAAAAAACTTGGTGGCGACTCTAATTTGTCTTAATTCGATTCGAAAGAACCTCGAGTCGATTATGCCTAGTGTGGATCCCGCGGACGCAGTTCCCGAGGGCCTTGTCCACAGTTTGGCGACTCCGCTGGGGATTAGAGGACTAGTTACACTTTGTTTCTAGGGTCTTTTCCTTCGAGGTGAAACTTGAAAAGAAAGTGTTGGAAAGTAAAACATTACTCATAGTGCTACGATTCATGCATAAACCCTTAAGGACTTGCCCGGGCCGTCCCAGCGTTTCTTCGTGATGCGTGGGGGGCGACGTCCCACTATGCTAGGAAGCTGCACATTGCTCGCTTCCACTTCACCTCGCGTGGTTCTTGATGGTGGGGACGATCTTCTAGGTACTCTACCTTAAGACACCTTGCTCTATAAAACCGCAAAAGGATGGAGGGCATAGACCTTCTTGTAGAAGACTTGCCGAGACTTAGAGATGTCTAGGAGCATACATCCTTATAACATGAGAATGACAATGTGCAAATTGTTTTCCCGAGTCTTTTCGAAATTTCCCATGTCCTTTTCAAAACCGAACTTTTGAACAACTTACTTTCAAACTAGCATGGTTTTAAAAACGCGAATGCTTTGCGCCAAATAGGACTAGAATTTTCGCCCAAAATGAGCTTTTATAGCCTATGATGTCTTTGCCCATTTCAAATCTCATTTTCGAATCAATCTTTCGTTATTTCAAAATCAATCCAAAATGCCTCTCGAACCTCAATCAAGCATGAAATGCGTCAAGTCGTGCCCGGGTCATGGCCGTGTTAGGCCGGGTGTGTTTCGTTCTAAGAGTCTAGAACACGACCTTGTGGGGTCACCCAAGCTCACCTCTTGGGCCTTGAGTCATGTTGGTCGACCTTTTGGTCTAGGATAGTCCACAAAAACGTCCAAGCTAGGCCATTTAGGGCGTTTCACCCGAACCTATGGGCTATGTTAGTCCAATCACGGGTTTAGTCACACCGAGTCCGGTTTATAACCGATTTATGACAGTTTGAGTCATGTCGTTTTGTCGAGTCTAAAATGAACCAAGGTCTAGATCCAACCGTGAGTCGAACCTTTGTTTAGTCAATCTCAAGTCGAGTCTTTGTTTGAGTCAAGTAGAGGTCGTGTCCTTAAGTGTGCAGGGGCTCTTACATTTGAATATTGACTCGGTTCGGGGTTTTCTTGTAGAAAGGCCGCCAAAAACCCGACTTCAAGCAATGGAAGATGCTCATTAACAAACCGACGAGGCCGTGAACCTCATGATGACCCGAATGGATGCAATAGAATCTAAGTGGGTGAAGATTCCCCTCCATCTACCCCACCTCCGATCGATCCGGAGAAACGGTTCAAGTTCATCAAGACCGTTTGAAACTCTCCTGTGGGAAGAACATTCACTATGAGAATGCTAGGGCCTATGCCCCATTCGGGATAAGTTGCCTACGAACATGGTACTCACCGACATCCCAAAGTTCAAGGGCACCGAAGATCCACCCACCATGTTAAGGCCTATAAGGGGTACTTAGCACCGAAGGGAGTACCTGCTGACATGCTCTCTGAAATCTTTGCCCAATCTCTGGATGAACACCCGAAGGCGTGGTTCTACAATCTGGACCTTAAGAACTTCCCTACTTTCGAAGATATCACGGTGGAGTTTTGTAAGCACTATGCTGACAATGTCGAGATTCGAACCAATATAAGAACGCTAGAGGTTATGACCCAGAAAGATAAAGAAGGCTTTACTGAATTCCTTGCAAGATGGCGCGCTGAAAGCGTGAAGTTAGCCAAGAAGCCTGACGAAGTTGAAATGGTAGATAAGTTCGCAAAGAATCTACGACCTATTATTACCGCAATGCTCAAAATACTGAATTTTGGCTCTTTCAAAGAATTGATAAGAATCGGGATAAAGGTAGAAGATGATGTCAGAATGGCAGAGGCTGAAACGCCGAAAGGGTACCAAGGGGCCTCATCGTCTAAGGCCAAGGCCCCAACAACCACCCATATTGATGAAGCCATCAATCTCTTAGAAGGGCAATCGAAAAAACCGCAGCGCCAAGCTCTAAGGGCATTCACCGATATCGGATGCACTTATACATATGCTCTCCAAAGGCTCATAGCCCAAGGAAAGCTGAAGCCTATTGGTCCAACTCCGGACCCTCCCGCTGAGCAACAAGGTAAATGGTATAAACCAAATGCCTATTGTGCCTTTCATCAAGGGAAAGGCCATGATACTGAAAGGTGCTATCGACTGAAGCACGAAATCCAAGACATGATTGAGAATGGAACACTCCCGATCCTAACTGTTAAACCCAATAACATCACCAATCCATTTGGCGATCACGCCAATTTTGTTTCTGTCGAAGACAATGTCGATTATTCCCATCTTATCCATAAAATATTTGTGGATTGCTCTGATTTTTTGCGAAGCCCGAAGAATGAAATTCAAGTCGGAAGTCTTGCTCTAGAATGTACTCCTCTTGTTAAAGAAGTTAATAAAGGACAATTCGATTCACCAACCTTCATCACTGGCGTAGATCCTCAGAGGACTACCTCAGGATGGAGGCCGACCATCAAAGGGATCAAGGACAAGAACCGAGCATCTAAGCTGACAGCTGAACAAGAGAAAGCTCAAGACCAGATTTGAAAATTATGAGTCGGGATCTGTTTTCTTATCTTAGTCGAGTCGAGTCTAGAACTTTCTTTTTTTGAATTTGAGTCGTTTGTTCCGCGATTACTTAGGGTGTGTCCTAGGAATCGTTTCTTCGAGTCTGTTAAGCTTTTGTCTTTCCAATAAAAAGTTCCAGTTTCGCTTCTTGTTTTCAATCCTCAATCATTCTGAAAGCATGATTAAACGCACAACACACTCAAACGAATCCCTGGGGTAGAAATATGTCCTGTTTGAAAATGTAAGGTACACTAGGATCCCGTGTATGATTCCTTTACCTATTCCATGTCTGGTGGTAGAAAACCTCCATCTGAACCAATGTTTATGACAAGCTTTTAGATGATTCTATGATGAACCCTAACTAGCTCCTTGTTTCCCCTATCGATGACGGAAGGCAAGCCTTTCCCCAACAAAATCATCCAATCTCGAAGAGAGAAGATATCAACCCGTTCTAACAAGGAATTGTTAGTTCTTACCCAAATTAGTTGGCGAAGCCCAGTTTTCAAGGTGTATCCATTTATGACTAAGAGAATGAATAGAAGATCATTTTCAAAGAGAGAAAAAAAAAAGATGAAAAAGAATGAAAAAATGAGAAAAAGAGAAAAATTGGAAAATGAAAAAAAATGAAAAATGAAAAATGAAAAAAAATGAAAGAAAAAAGATGTTGAAGTTATTGCGGAATGCTTTTTGGTTGAATGTCGAAGTTACGGAAGCTAGAATTCAAGTCATAGTTGAGGTTCAATGGGCGAAGCCCAAAAGCGTAAGTAGTGACCTCTTTACCCTCTAAGTCCTTCCTGAGACAGTTACAAGGGGATAGTCAGGAATTTTGAGAATCATTCCGCTCGTGTCGTTACACCCAGCCTTTAGGGTCCAGATATGGAGATTTGAACCCACATCGATTCCCAACCCATTTGTACGCGGGTTCATCAAACCCGAGACACCCATTCCAACCACATCAGCAGCCATAGCCCTTGGCCTTAGCACCACAAAACAAACTTTCAGAATGATGGTTAACCATTCCAACTTGTTATTACCAAGCTCCACATCCCAAAAGATCCAAGCCTTTTACACCTAACCCCAAACACGGGATTTAACGGTACCTTATAGGCTAGAATGGGATACGACATGATACCTTAGGTGAAACCTTTGAGTGTGTACACACAATTAAAATGCCATGTTTATGCACCTTGATCGAACTACGTCGGATTTGATTTCGCTCCACGCGAATACGTAGGCAGTCCTTCAGAAAAAGGGATTCAATCCACCCATCATCCAAGTTGTCATCTTGTCGGTTTCTTACGGGTCTTAACCAAGTCCAAATGAAGCCACCTTTGTTTGAGTCGGTCTTAGCACTCGATGTAGGCTAGGATAAGGATATAGGTTCAGATAAGTAGTGTCAAGTCTCGGAATGAGCTTTATCTAACGGTGTAGGCTAAGATGTTGAGTCACATAGATGTGGGTTTGTGTTGGGAATAGAAAATATGAAAAACCCGCTGAAAAGAAAGAAGGCGTGGAAGAACAAATAGTAAAAGCCCGCTGAAAAGAAAGAAGGCGGTGGCAAGAAATGATGAAACTCGCTGAAAAGAAAGGAGGCGAGGAGAAGAGTGACAGAATGTTCCCAACAAAAGTCATGTGTGATGTCTAAGTGTTCTCATAAAATCAGTCTGTGTTTAGTGTCTGGGCGAAGCCAACGTTGCTGCTCCGTGAGTTTAATCCACCTTGTCAATGCCAAGTGATCTTGATTCCCATGTGCCCTCGGGAGCACGCCCATGCCATACGATATCTCCATCCCAAGTTCGACGACCTTGTGATTCCCATTTGCCATCTTTCGGCGCCGGAATGGCCAATTTACATTTCTACCCCCAACAAGTCAATAATCGAATTAAAACCCGTGCACACTTACGGTTTTATTTTCCTTTTTTGTTTTACGGTAGCGGGCTACGCCCACGTGGTTTACGAGTCATACAGAGTGTCTGAGTCGTATTTCATGCTCACCCATCAAGGTTCGATTTCAAAAAAAAATTCAAAATTTTAAAATTCCAAAAACTTTTTGCGAATTGTGGATAGATGATCCAAGTAGTGAAATCTTTGTGGGTCGATGATCCAATCCTTCGAAATTCAAAATTCAAGATTCAATTTTTGAAGGGCCGATGGCCCAACATTCCAAGTGATGTCAAATTCAAACTTCGGGTCGATGGCCCAGTTTTTCAAAATTTTCAAATTCAATTTTCGGGTCGATGACCCAATCTTTCAAATAATCCAATTTTAAGATCGATGATCCAGATGTGCTTATGTGATGATTATTGCTAGTACGTTTTTGTGTTTCAAATATAGCAGGATATGCTTCAACTGGGGGCTCTAAAGTCTTCGACTTTAGAGCCATTGCAAATCAGGGCTCAAGCCGTTGGCTTCAGAGACCATTATCAAGATGAAAAGGATGACATCCACTCATAATTCAATTCAATACAAGAGTATGAAATGGAAGAATTCCGTAGTCCGAAAGCAAATGATGAAAGCGGGCAACCTCCTTGGAAAGTCCCGTCCCATTCTGGACAAGTGCCAAGATGATAAATTTTGGGCAAATGTCACAGATGACGAATTTTGGACATACGCCACAGATGATAAACTTTGGGCATGTGTCGGCGGGCCGAACTACGACGCGGGTTTGATTCCGTCAGAAACGGATACGTAGGCGCCTAAGGATAAGGCTCAATCCACCATATATGCAATTTATGGGTCGACGACCAACGACGATAATTTGATACAACAGAAGCAAGAGTCAATCGCCAACGAAGTTTCAGGTATGATCTCTTCTTATGGCTGGCTAGCTTATATACGCAAGTCTAATGGACTATAAACGACCCGCGGAATCCTCAGGTCGAGAGGGACCTGGGGTATACTTTGACTTTCGCCTTGTCCAAGCCTCAGTCAAAGTGGGGGCTCTGTAGATACCCGTATCCGTCGATATTGGAATTTATAGAGAACCCGACAAACACCCGATGATGATAGGACACATGTATTTTTTAGTTGTCATCGTCATTTATTTGGGTTCATTTTACGATGTAGAATGAGCGTTGTCGACGGAGTATTTTAATTTAAATGATATTTAAATTAAAGTTTTTTAGGTGATTTCAATTTATTTTATTTTATTTTGAATTTATTTTCTTAAGTTTATTTTATTGAAAATAAAATAAATATTTGATTTGAAAAATCATTTTATGAGTATATTTGATTTGAAAAATCATTTATTTTAATGTGTTAATTGTTTTGGAAAATCGATTTTAAAAGCGAAGAAAACTCGTTTCAACCATGTGTTTTTGAGCTCGATTTTAGCTCGGTTTTTGAGCCCGTTTTCTTTACGAGTTGGCACGAATATCGAGTACACTAACCAACCTAGATCACTACCCATCCAACCCCAGTTCGAACCCCATAACCACGGCCCAAACCATGCCCCAAATCACCCCAACCAGCCCGCAAAACACGAAACAGCCCCCCCTGTTTTGCAGCTCAATCCCGAGCCCAAAACCCGCTCCAAATACTACCAAAACCCGTGCCCATTAACCCTAACCCATATCCTAATATCCTACCCATATTACCTTACCTTAATCACCAAGAAAACCCCCCATACGAACCCTAGAAAACCCCCCAAAAGCTGCTGGACAGCAGCTATGCTAAGCCGAGCCCGTCTGCCTCTCCTCTCTTTTACCCTACTTTAACTCCCTATAAATACCCACCCTCCACCATACATTCATTCCTATAAGTTCTACATACATACAACCATCACTTACAAGCTTTAAACTCCAGAAACAAACCCTAATTGCCTCCCAAAAACCCTAAACAAAACCGACATACAAACTGAAACAGTTTGTGTGTCCTCTTCGAAAAACAATTCGTTCCTCCATCAAACCTCCATCAAAACTCGAGTTTCTTGTTCCTAATTAACCATATAACATCCATCTACACATTAGACAAAGATTTACGAGCCAAATTTGTTGGGAAATGTGTCCTCAACAATAGTGCGATCACATGATTTAAATATCATCATTAAATCTCATTTTAAAGAATACAATTGGGAAGTATTTTTACTGTCAACTGGTCAACATATATCGGTAATGATTAGCTGACTAGAGTTTGACATTACTGTCGTGTGACGGTGGTGATCAGTTGACCCCCTAGGTCATACCTATAGGGCAATACTCTTAATTGATCATTTAATTAATCGTATAATGTTACGAGTTAATTAAATTACTTGAAAAATTGACGGACGATTTTGGAAGTAAAATTTACGTATCAAATTGAAATGTGATTAAATGAGATGCGGTCTGAGTAATTGAATTGTATCATTACTCGGATGAAATTATTGTTTACAGAAACAATTAAATTTGAATGAATGATTATAAATACGATTTATAAATTGGTAAAATATTTTGGCACAAGTAATTATGAAATTACTAAGTCGATTTTTGTATGTGACGTATTTTTATTAATACGTTGATTTTTAACATGTTAAAAATTACATAACAAATTTATGTCACATATGACATGTGACATATTGACATTTGACAAAAATAATATGGATCTCATATTATCATATGTGCCGAAAATGGGAGGTTGTTTAAACAAATATTGTGTTTGTTTAAGTTAGTGGTAAGCATAATGATAATTACTCTAATTTAGGCATGCATACCTAGTGCCTTTTGTGTAAGAGCACAAAGGCCATGCATAGGCCATTTCCTTCCACCCTACCCTAGGTTCTCCTTGGAAAGAACAAGGGTTCTTTTTCTTATTTTTCTATTATTCACTATATGGAGTAGTGTGTGAAAAATAATTATTCATTCTTATCACAAAAATTATTTTAGTGAGACAAAAATAATCTCTCTTCCTCTCCTCTTCTCTCAACCGGTTTTGAGAGCTTAAAACCAAACATTTTTGGTTCAAATTTTTCATAAGATTAATATTATACTAGATCAAATAATATTAATTAGATTAAGGGTTAGCTTTGGGTATTATTCCTAAGGAGAGATCCTACACTTGGATCTTGTTCTTCCATCTTACGGAAAGCTCAAGAACAAAAGAAAAGGAGATTTCTTTTGTGCCCATAATACCGAAATCAACAATGTAAGGACATGATTTCTCCTCTATTTTAATATTGTTTGCATGCATAAAATCCGTATTTAATTTTATGACAAATTAATTTAACATATATGAGTATGTTAGTATGTATATGAATCTACATTTCCTTCAATCGGTATCTAGAGCCACGGTTGTTTGCATGCAAATCGGTTAAAAGTTTTTCCGAGTTATAAGAATAACAAATAAAACTTGTAAAATTTGTGTTATTATGAGATATCACGAAATCAATCCATGCATGTTAATATTTCTGGTCCTAAAATGTTTTAGGATATTTTGGTTAATTTTACCGATTTTTATTGTTCATATTTCACTATAATGACATTTAAATGTGATTTTATGAGTAAAAATGTCATTTTTGGTCTAAAATTAGCTATACTTCGAATTTTCACTTGGTTTTTGGATATGTTGTCACATATATTATTTTGAGATAACCTGTAAATTTTCATAATTTTTGGACTTGTTATGCTCGAAAAATGAATTTTTCATTATTAAATTCGGATTTAAGTGAAAAATAGGTTAATATGAGTTAAATTTCGAATCTGGTCATAGAAAATTAATATTTTGTCACATGCAATTTTACAAGATGTGTGTAAAATAATTGGCTATAAAGAAGTCTTTTTGCATGATTTATGAATTTTTGAAGAAAAATAGCATAAATAGTGACATTATTAGTGAAAATTAATAAAACATAATCTATGACTTAGGAAAAACGTCTAATGTTGCATTTTATTATCTTTTTCAGATCCAAAAATTGAAAAGTTAGTGAAAATAATTTTTCCATGTTTTTATGATTATTTTATTAAAAATCGATAAACCGCAACATTGTTTTTCCGGTAAAAATTTCGAAATTTTTAACCTAAGATTTTGAACATTATGAGTGTCATGGAATTTTTCCAGAATGTTCATGAGTTTAAATTTCAAATTTTGAATTTATTTGAAATTTTTTGATTTATTTGAAGTTTAATAGCTTATTTTGTAATTTTTAGTCCATTTATGAACAATTTTATAAAATATGGGTTAATTATGGTCAAATTATTAGTGAAGACTATATTTTGAGTCCTAAGAGGTTAGGGTAATTAACTTATGCATAAATATGAGTTTATGTATTTTTGTGATTATAAAAATGTTGAAATCACGCAAATCCGTAAAAACCGAGTAATATACGATATTGGCTAATTAAAGGCGATTTAGCATAAAATTGAGCATGTTCATACATATTATAATGCAGCATTTTCTTTATGATTGTCATATTTTTAATTTATGTAATTTTGAATTATGTAATTTTACTTAGTATGGCCTTAGATTTTAATTGGTATTTCCCGAAATGTATGGGAATATCGATTCGGTTGTAATTTTTATTGTGATCTCGTATCACCGTTTTGTAATTTAATAGATTTATTTTATTTTAGTCACAAATGTATAATAGGAAATTATGTAATTTGTTATGTAATTTTATTCATTCCGGAGTTCCCAAAGACGGATTTCTTCAAGAAAGGCGATACATAAAGACGGTGTTGCCTCGAGATGCGTGTCACAACCGAAGTTCAAGGGACCAATGGAGTTGGTTTCCGAATATGTAATAGATAAATAGTTTTTCTATTTTAGGAAAGGCCATACTAGGATTTATTTATCTTTATGCTTGCATTTTATTTTATGTCACATGCATCGCTAAATCGCCATAACTAAAACATGCATCCTTATTTTATCGAGTTTATCGACCGTGTCAATTAAAATTATCGTAGTTCACCGCTTTAGTTCACTTAAAACGTGATAGATAATAAATTGACATGACCTCTCGCTAAAATAAACAATTGAGACTTAGCCTTACCAAATAGTAGAAACCATGAAAACCTATTTCGTGAGGGAGTGCACTCGGCCACACCGGGGTACAAACCTTGTTACGTAGGGGAAGTGGGTGATAAATGTCTATCCACCGAATTCATGTTGATGAGGGTTTTATCGGCCACACCGTGCCCAAGTTAATGTGGGTTTGGATCATGGACACATTTATTCGAAATTTGGATTGAACTCAACAAAAGTTTTTCGATAAGGGTTTCATCGGCCACACTGATGAGAATGTCATTGGGGCTCTCAATCAAACACATTTATAATACTCAACAAACTACTAGTTAGCGGTAAGTCGAGGTCGATCCATGGGACGGTGTGCTTTGGGTTCTAAGTCTATCTATCTCAATTTATGCTAGTGTCACGATTTGTTTGGGTTTGTAGTTGTGTTCTAGATTAATGCAAACAATAAGGTAAAACAAGCAATAAAAGGAAGGATGTAAACGAATGATTAAAAGTGCTAGGATGTCATGGGGTCATAGGGGATTCATGGTTTTGATCATACAAACATGTTTACAATTATATGCAAGCAATTAATGTTGTGGAGGAACCGAGTTGGGTTATATCTTACGGTTCTTAGGAAGAGTTGGGTCCCGGAGCCGAATCGATTAGATTGTACAACACCTACAAGTCGACTTACTTTCCTCCTAATCAACTTCTATGCATGGTCTAACAAGACTCGAGTTGGTTTATATCTTACAAGTCAAGTTGAGTAGATAAAAGATGGTTGTAAATGCAAGGATTCATAGGCTTAGCATTTCATCAAACATAACATGTGCATAAAGTTGACATCACAACAAGCAAGCAATTTAATCATGTGAACATATTAGATTAAGCATGAATCAATCCCATGTTGGTTTCCCCTAATTACCCACTAATCCTAGCTAAAAGACTACTCACTCATTATCAAGTTTAACATGCTAACAAGGTTGTCAATCATATTAACAAGGTAAAACATGATGAACAAGTAAGAAAGATTAACAATAATTAAAACAAGGATTAAGAGAGTTATACCTATGGGGATTCCAAAACAATAATGCAAAGAATAATAGAAGAAACTTGATGATTGATGGAAGGTTGTCAATCTCCCAATAAACCCAATAATCTTCAATTACCCAATAATAAACTTGAATAATAAACTTGAACAATAATTAAGGAGGGATTAATGTGTAGTTTGTGGAAAGATTAAAGAGTAATTTATTCTAATCTACTCCTAATCTAATCTAAAGAAGGATTTTCTACTCTAAAAACTTGTGTAATAATCCTTGATTAATTACAAAGATGGGGTATTTATAGTGGAAATTAGGTGGGATGCATTAGGTTAACTAAGGGCTAAACTAGTAATTACACTTTTTAGATTGAGCAAGGAGAATCCGGTATCTTTTGAAGGAAGGCCTTCTTTCTTTGTAGCTTGGGGAAGACGAAATCGTACTGAGAAGAAATCCGTGCGTATTGGGGACTGGACGGGCGGAATCTGGTAAAGGAATCCGAGCGGATTCAAGAGAATCCGGGCGGATTCGGGTGGAGGAATTCGAGCGGATTCAGAACAGGACGCTCGGATTGTTTAGTGGAGACGGGCGGATTTGAGACAATCCGCTCGGATTGTTCTTCAGCAGTGGTTCTTCTTCTTTTCTTCCCTTTTTGCTCATTTCCATTTTATTCTTGCGAGATTGGTCTTTAGTCTTTGCTTCCTCTTCATACTAGTCCATCTAGTGTCATCAATAAGCTTCCAAATATGCACGAAAGACGGGAATTTCCGCCTTATTATCTTCTTTTCTACAAAACACATGAAATGCGATAGAAAAGCAAATAGGAAGGTTTTGACGGATAAAATGGCCATGAAATGCTATAATAGTATGCAAAATAGGCTCAATTAGGGGACTAAATGTGCGCTAATTATGGTCACATCACACATCGTCCCCTTGTTGAATATGTTTTGGGCTATAGATAAATGTTAATGTAATATTATCGACCAAGAGTTCTAAAAGTAGAATCGATTAAAGCGTTAATCCACCGAGTTATATTGATAAGGGTTTCATCGGCCACACCGTGCCCAAGTTAATATGAATTTGGGTCTTGGAATCATTTATCATAGTTGGGTAGAGGTCACTATGTAAATGCTTTACTTGTTATTTACAAGTATTAATAAAACGATAAATGTTGTGTTTTCTACTATTCCGTTATCATATTGTTCTATTTCTTTACCACAATTCATATACGATATCATTTCGATTTTTCACTCAAATCTCCGTTAAAACATCATAACTAAAGACAAATATGAATTTGCTTCTAAAACCTCATATGAACCATTGCTAAGGATCTCTTGTAAAGAGTATAGATTAAAGTTAGTCATTATCAAACAGGTTTTTGATTCTAGGCTAACACGTCTACTTACAATGGATTGTTTTTTATGTACTTAAATGAATTAAGTACCTTGAAGCGATAAATTGTTTTGGTAATTAGTTTTGTCCAGAATTCGTAATTGACCAAAATATCGCAACCACTTCAATGAAAGTTTTAAGACTAAAACGAACAAATGAAGAGTGATCTTCATGAATTCAATTTTGCTTCTCAAAGCAAAGACTCATTGAAATAAGTGGGAGCATTCTCTTAAACCGTTAAGATGAGGACGAGGTTCAAAGAAGTAAGGATTATAATGGAATTGATACAAGGTAATGTTAAAAGTAAAGTTGTTGAGAATAGCGATAAAGTTTCCATTGTCTTAAATGTTGGACACGAGAAAGGAAACTACCCCAAATTGTTGAAGTATCAACAAGTTAGTTGTGGGACATCTAATGAGACCTTCTTCTTTAAATGTTTATTTGATTAAACATAAATTTTGCTAGTACTACTTCGTCAATATTAGAAACCGGTGGTGGTTTACATCGTTGTACTTGATACATAAGATGATTAGAATATGACGACTAGCAACAATAATGTCGAGAGATAGAGTAATTGTGTACTCAATCTAGTTTTGGATTTAAAGTTATACTTAATTATGACTATTAAGTGCATAAACTCTAAATAAGAATATAAACTTGTTAAGATACAAAAGAGGTTTCACTTTTGTGACCCTATACACCACGATTTGATGTATGGCTAGCCCATTATCAAGGTGATTATATTCTAAACCAAACTAGAATAATATATCATGAAGATGATGCAAGACTCAAAATTGGTAACCCAAGATTAAACCTTAAAATTTTGGAATGATGAACGCAAAGAGTTATCGAGTACTCTTGAAACCATTAGATTGTTAATGGTATATGCGTATCTTGTATTCAAAGCAAGATGTCTCGTGCCTTTTGGTTGAAAAGGAGATCGAGATTGTAAATCATTGATCCAAAATAGGTTGATCATTTTCTTTTACCAACGATTTAAGTTGACACTAATATGTTCACTTAATAAGGTAAATAGAGAAATCTTTGAAGAATTTCAAAGAGTTCAAGGAATCACGATTTAGTTATGATGGGATTATCAAAGTGAAGACTTTGATATAAGCCAAATGAATTGTGATATAGTATCACAAATTAATCTCTCTTAACACGCATTATTGGATAATGTATGATTGGATAAGAATTCAAACGCTATTCGATAAGGTTTGGACTTCGATCAAGTTACTTTGAGTTACTTGATCCTTTTGGGGATTTTATCATTTTGTCTAAATTATTTTTCCACTAAATCGAATCATATGAGATATGAAATGGTAAGGGTACCATGGTTGTAAGTTTTTCACAAGAAACAAATGCTCATTTTTCCCTTGCAATTATCACGAGCACGACGGGTTTGCGGCTCATGAAGCTGTCTTTCTAAAATACAAGTTTATTTTAGAAGACAGAGTGGGAGAAATTATTCAAGAGCCACAAAGAATGCCACAGAGAATGTTATGTCGCAAGAAACTGGTCTTTCTTGGCTACATGAGACGTTTTGTGTAAGACATTGTTTCTTCAAAAACCTAGGAGGTTAAATTCGTCACTTGCTAAAAATGATGAATACATGCTACTTTTAAGAAAGTAAAGAGCTTATAACTTACAAAAGAAATTGTTTGATTCAAGTTAATTACTTCTAGAAAGTAATGAACGAATGACTTACATAAGAGTGTTTAAGTCACAACTCAATACAAGGCTTAGAGCCATGAGAATCCGAAATAAAAGGCTTGATTAGTGACAAAGGGTTTTGCACTAATAAAGAGATATTTCAAAGCAAGATTGGTTGCAAAGGGTTTTGCACAAACTGAAATGCTTAAGTCTATTTGGATCTTCTTAGGGATTGTGTTTCATTATGAGGTTATGAAATACGAAGCAAGTGAATCTAAAACCCACTTCTTCAAAAGAAGAAATGTATTCAATACATGTCATGAGTTTTGTAGATTCTTGCAATCCTAAGATAATGTGAAACTTAAGAGAGGGTCTTAAGTAGGACATCAATGAGTTGGAATCAACATTTTGATCATGTGATAAAACATTTCTCGATAAGTCGAGAAGTTGTGTTTATACATGGAGTTTAGTGGGAGTTACGGAAATTTTAATTAGTCCGATATGTGGATGACATATTGATCATTGCGAATGATTTAAGACTTTTGGAGTATTATAATACATCTTGAATATCCGATTTATGAAGATAAATCCACATGATATTAGCGTCAGTAAGAAGTCTTATGTTGATAAGATCCATGACTAGTTCAATTAAATTGAACATATTTGATTGATTTCATTTGCTTCCGCTGCCGAATCAATTAAAAAGAAATGATGTATAAACACTTCATATGCTTTGAGTATGATGAATTGTATTCAAAAATCGAATTTAAGTAATATTTACCAAGTAAGCTATAAAGATTACCCTTAAGTGCTTGCAGAAGCATTAAGGAAGTAAAGCAAAGTGTTTATGATGCAATATTGTGTAAGGGTGTTACACAAGTGACAATTGACAATTGAGATTGCACATGGTTTCCGACAAAACCATAATCAAAACACATTAGGATGGTTAAGATACCATTGTGGCAATGTTAATTAAGAAGTAGATTTTCTAGAATCGTTCTAGGTAATAAAGAACAATGAGAGATATTTATAACGGAATTTGAGTACACTTGCAATCATGAGATGTGCAAGAAGGATGAGTCCCGCACATCGTGAAAACAAAGTGGGAGCTATTCTAAGGCTAGAGGGCCTATGTCTTGATTGGATCTCGACACGTACTCAGAAAGTTTTGTAATGCAAATGTATACATTACAAAGGAAAACGAGTATGTAGTGAGGTTGAGTAAGGTACAAGAAGTTGATAAAACCTACTAACCAAAGCCTTCTCAAAGGCTAAACATGATGAGTCATGTTATTTCAATTGAATTGAAATGAACAACTATGTACAAGATCAAATTAGATTATAGAACATGAAATAGTAATCAGGCATTGACTATTCATGTGTGATAATCGCATTTGTCGTTCGAGTTTTATTTTAAAACTCTTTTATTATACTTTGTTACATCCAAACGGGTTGTGGAGACAATTGAACCCCGTTAAAGTGAACACGGATTAGCATTGTATTCGCCCATAGTCACTTGTATAAGGTGACGTCTCGAAGTGACTAGAGTGTGATGCGATTGATGGCAAGTTCAAGTGCCATACAGTCATGTGAGATGACTAGTCGATCACATAGGCAGACTGTTAGGAACACTTTGTCGGGCCTTATGACCGCTTATAGAGTTCTAGCAAATTTATATAGTCTGGTCGTGGCGAGAGCCGCTATAGTATTCTAATGAGTCGATTTTTTTGACTAAAGACTATTCACCTAAGATGGCACAGTTTGATTAACTTTGATTTGTGTTACTACGACCTTCGTAAATGGGGTCAAATGGGCATATTTTGGGTTATGATGGCTGTGGCTAGTCGAAGGGAATGAGTGCGATAGGAATTGTCCATCCCCTTGTCAGGGTTATAACAATATCTCAGGGCCACTCGAGGAGTAATGAACTGGAAATGCGTGGCCACGCTCGGAAAGTATCTATGATAGATAAGTCCGGTCAATCAGTTATTCTCCAGATCGAGGAAACCACTCTCGATATGATCACTTGCAAGTACGACCTGAAAGACACCTTGCATTGAGTGGGAGATAGTAATAGGACAAGAGAATTGGTGACGCACACTTGTCGAGGACAAGTGGGAGATTGTTGGGAAATGTGTCCTCAACAATAGTGCGATCACATGATTTAAATATCATCATTAAATCTCATTTTAAAGAATACAATTGGGAAGTATTTTTACTGTCAACTGGTCAACATATATCGGTAATGATTGGCTGACTAGAGTTTGACATTACTGTCGTGTGACGGTGGTGATCAGTTGACCCCCTAGGTCATACCTATAGGGCAATACTCTTAATTGATCATTTAATTAATCGTATAATGTTACGAGTTAATTAAATTACTTGAAAAATTGACGGACGATTTTGGAAGTAAAATTTACGTATCAAATTGAAATGTGATTAAATGAGATACGGTCTGAGTAATTGAATTGTATCATTACTCGGATGAAATTATTGTTTACAGAAACAATTAAATTTGAATGAATGATTATAAATACGATTTATAAATTGGTAAAATATTTTGGCACAAGTAATTATGAAATTACTAAGTCGATTTTTGTATGTGACGTATTTTTATTAATACGTTGATTTTTAACATGTTAAAAATTACATAACAAATTTATGTCACATATGACATGTGACATATTGACATTCGACAAAAATAATATGGATCTCATATTATCATATGTGCCGAAAATGGGAGGTTGTTTAAACAAATATTGTGTTTGTTTAAGTTAGTGGTAAGCATAATGATAATTACTCTAATTTAGGCATGCATACCTAGTGCCTTTTGTGTAAGAGCACAAAGGCCATGCATAGGCCATTTCTTTCCACCCTACCCGGTTCTCCCTTGGAAAGAACAAGGGTTCTTTTTCTTATTTTTCTATTATTCACTATATGGAGTAGTGTGTGAAAAATAATTATTCATTCTTATCACAAAAATTATTTTAGTGAGACAAAAATAATCTCTCTTCCTCTCCTCTTCTCTCAACCGGTTTTGAGAGCTTAAAACCAAACATTTTTGGTTCAAATTTTTCATAAGATTAATATTATACTAGATCAAATAATATTAATTAGATTAAGGGTTAGCTTTGGGTATTATTCCTAAGGAGAGATCCTACACTTGGATCTTGTTCTTCCATCTTAGGGAAAGCTCAAGAACAAAAGAAAAGGAGATTTCTTTTGTGCCCATAATACCGAAATCAACAATGTAAGGACATGATTTCTCCTCTATTTTAATATTGTTTGCATGCATAAAATCCGTATTTAATTTTATGACAAATTAATTTAACATATATGAGTATGTTAGTATGTATATGAATCTACATTTCCTTCAAAATTTCCCTTGAGAGTACACGAAATCCCTCGAAAAACAGAGTGTTATACACTCTGTTTTCGCGGTTTGTTCATGTCTGTCCAGTTCTGTTTGTGCTCGTTTTTCGTGCCCAATAACTCAAAACGAGCAGGGGTTGCTTTAAGATCTCTGTTCTCCTCTCTTTCTAGTTTTCAAAACATCTTTTAAATCGAATTTTCATCGTGAAACGAGGGAGAAATCGCTTTTTGAAAGTTGCTGTCCAGATTCGATAAAAACGCGTGTTTGCTTTGTTTCTTCGTCGACGACGGCCTCTCGAGATAAAATCTACCATCGATTAAGACCCAAGACGGTGTCAACGATACATGTAGGTTGAGGGTGCATCGAATCCTCCTCTTTCTCCCTTTTATTTCGTTTTTTTATATTTGTTTTTTATAGTTTGTTTTTTATTCGTTTATCGTTTTTGTTTATCGATTGTTTAATTAACTATGAAACTAGTTTAGTCCGAGTATGAGTTAAAGTACCACCATGAACACCCGCGTTGACTTGAGATGGGAAAGAAACCGCTACATCAGTCGGTCGTACACCCCCGTCTCACTTACATATCCTCGTGTTCAAGGTAGGACATAAATAAAACGAACTTCTAACTTCGCTCCACGTTTTTGACCCTTTGTTTGTTTCGGCCTATTCGACACATCCTAGGACCATTCACATGTTAGTTTGACCTCTGATTGTTAACATATGACTCATTTAGATGACATTAGAACAATTCAATAACCTGATTAGACACATTAGGTGGCTTCGATATAAGCATTAAAATCGATTAACAATTCTGTAACTTAAATTGAACGCATCTCTCTTTTCACCTAATTTCTCGCTAGTGTAAGAGTGCGTGATTAGCACCTTCTTATTGACACTCGATGAGTTAAATTAATTAGTAAACTTGACCTAATTTGACCCCTTAGGCCGTGTAGAATACACCTTTGCGCGACAATCAATCAACGTTGTTTCTAACTCGTTTTCTAACTCGTTTCCTATCCCGTTTCGCCGTCATCTTTCTAACCTAATGAATCTAACCTAGGAACTAGGGTGGACGTGGCTTTAGGCCGTGAGGGTGGTCGTGCCTTTCCATGTTTCGTTTGTTTTATATTATTTGTTCTTTATTATTTTGTCGCTTGTAATTTATCGTTGTTCATCGAGTTGTAATTTTCAAATTAGCTTTCTTTTATCAAGTCAAAACCTCTTCCAAAACCTTAGTCTTGTCTGGTTAGATGGTTGTGCCCCAATGTATGTAAGAGCGTAGTAAATCGCATGTTGTTTAAAGCAACATGGCCCGATTTATGCTAATGCATGCTTTGGTGTGTAGCCCTATGTCTAATTCGATAAGATTAGGTGAAAGCACACATCACGAGGAGTGACCCAAGGCCGTGTCATGTAAGCCGTGGGCCACCCCTTTTGTGCACGGTTTCCTAGGCCGAATGGCCGTATATTGCGTCGTGTGTATAGCGTTGTATTTTAGATCGAGTTGTATCTTTAATTTATCGTTGTGTCGGCATGAAATGCCTGGTTTGTAATAGGTAGATCCCAACGGCTCCCCCATTCCCCCTAAGCCTTGTTTGCTTTCGTTTGTATGTTGCTTAGATCAATCAACCCACATGCTAAATTACAACTTTGACAAAGTTAGTTTAAGTTGCATCTAAAACGACATAGAAATTGTTGTCACATGTTAGGGTTCTAAAACGATGTTTGCATTTCATATATCGTAGTAGCTATGACCTTGTTTGAAATCCGACACTTGACTTAGTAGAGGCCGTTATTGACGGGCGGGGTTAGGTGTCTTTATGGGCTTCCTAACACGTACCCTCACCCCTTACTCAAGATCTATGGTTTGTGGATCCGTCTAAATACCATTGGATTACGAGAGTCTTTCAAATCGAGTGATATAGGGTACAAGTCTTTATCTTTAATCACTCGTAGTCGATTGGCTTTATGCTTTTCGATGAAAGGTGTAAAGTTGACTTGAACGGTTCCAAGTTCCCAAAAACCTTGGTGGCGACTCTAATTTGTCTTAATTCGATTCGAAAGAACCTCGAGTCGATTATGCCTAGTGTGGATCCCGCGGACGCAGTTCCCGAGGGCCTTGTCCACAAGATTTATTAAAATGGTGGGTGTTACAAATCCTCTCAATTAGATGCTCCATCAAAGTAAAGATCCCGAGAATCCGTACTTGTTTGTAAAATATCCTCATCTGGAAACGACCACATGTTTATTGCTTGCGTATCGTTGATAGGATTATCTGCGAAGAATATCCTCATCTGGAAACGTCCCTTTATGAGTTTTAAAGATACGTATTTGAGATCGAACTATGAGAGTATCAGGGTCCATCTTGCCAAGCATCCATTGAGGTCGATTTTCTCGAAGAGGTATTTGACGGGATCCATTTTAGAATACACTTTGACCGAGTAGCTAAGCATGTAATGGCGTAGCTTCTTTGTTGCCCACACAAGAGCGAGGCATGTCTTCTCGAGAGGTGTATACTTACTCTCGTACTCTAAGAACTTCTTCCTAAGGTAGTAGATAGCTCTTTCTTCCTTTGCAACAGTCTATGCGAGCATAACCCCCATGGCTGTTTCGGTGACTGTGAGATATAAACCAAGAGGTTGATCTTGTTGAGAAGGCATTAGCACTGGTGTCTTGGTCAATATCTCCTTTATCTTGTCAAATGCCTTTTAACAATCATCGTCCCATATGGTATGATCCGTTTTCTTGAGCTTTTTGAAGATAGGTTCGCAGATCATAGTGAGTTTCGATATGACTCGACTGATGTATTGCACTTTGCCCAGGAATCCTTTAACCTCCTTTTCTGTTTGGGGTTGTGGCATCTCGATTAAGGCCTTGATCTTGGATGGATCAATTTCTATGCCCCTATGGCTGACAACGTATCCCAGGAGCTTGCCTGACGTTACTCCGAATGCACATTTCTAAGGATTGAAGCTCATGTTGTACATGCGCAATCTGGGGAAGAATTTGCGAAGGTTATCGATGTGCCCTTTCCTATCCTTAGATTTGACGATCATATCATCCACGTACACCTCCACCTCTTTATGCATCATGTCATGTAGCAAAGTAGTTACAATTCGTTGGTATGTAGCTCCAGCATTGATTAGCCCGAATGGCATAACCATATAGCAGTATGTGCCCCATTGAGTGACGAAGGCTGTCTTGTGCATATCTTCCACTACCATTTGAATTTGGTTATACCCTGCATGGCCGTCCATGAAGAATAACAACGTGTGATCCGTTGTATTATCTGCCAATATATCGATGTGTGGTAAAGGGAAGTCGTCTTTAGGACTCGCTTTGTTCAAGTCTCTAAAATCAACACAAACCCGGATTCGCCCATCCATTTTTGGTACGGGGACTATGTTAGCCACCCAGTCTGAATACTTGGAAACTTTGATGAATATAGCTTTAAATTGCTTATCGACTTCTTCTTTAATCTTAAGAGCCCACTCTGTCCTCATCCGACGAAGCTTCTGTTTTACGGGTTTGAAGCATGGCTTAATTGAAATGCGATGTTCTGCAATGTCCCTGTCGATCCCTGGCATGTCCTTGTAAGACCAAGAGAAGACGTCTTTGAACTCGTGTAGTATCTCGATGAAATTGACCCTTCCAGTTGGGTCAAGGGTCGTCCCTATCCTAAGGTCTTGGGGTTCTAATTCCGTTTTTACGTTGATAGGTTCGGTGTTTTCTATTATTGGTGCCCTTTTCCCCTCTTCTAGTATTTCTTTAATTATATAGGGAGGTAATTCGATTGAGTCTGGTTCAGGATCATCCTCACTATCATCGTAAACAGAATTGCATTCAGAATAACACAAGGAGTAAGCAGAATCAGGTTTATTCATATTAATGTTTGAAAACAGCTGAAACAAAGAAGCCATCTGCGCAGTAGTCAATGGAGGTAAAGAGACAGTTGCTTGGAAAATTCCCAAGCTACTGTTACTAAATGATGCTATGCTAGGAGAAACAAAAGGGTGGGGAGTGACGACAGGAGGAGACTCTCTAGCGACTTCTCTAGACTTAGGTTCCGACTCCGACTCTGATTCTGACTCTGACTCAAATTCATCATCTTCGGGTTCTCCCTTGAACATCTCTCCTTCTCGAGTAGTGACCTTGAAGAGTTTTCCTTGATTGTTGGTCCACTTAATTGACTTTCTCTATCCTTTTTGCTGATTTGGACTAGTGTCAGTGATCAGTGTTGTAGGGTTGAAGTGGTCGTCTTGAAGTATCATGGTAATGATCTCATCCTGTGCTGCCTTAACGAATCGATCCTCTACATATAGAAGGCTAACAGCCTGTTCGTCGAGACAAGGTGTCTGACGAGTTTTGACTGTAGGAACCGTTTCTGGAGGAATGAAGTAGCAATTGTGGAAGACCTCGATTCCAGCTAGTTGAATACCTCTATATTACCAAGGTTCGGGAAACCAATGTAAATGTTCACAGTCCCCTTCTCTGACGAAGTCACCATTTAGTGTAGGAAGGTAGGGTTGCATTTGGATTCCCTTACGTTTGCGATTCTGAACTTGAATAAGCATTTCGATGGTTTCGACCTTCGTGGGCTTGTACCCCAAGCCTAATGGTATCTTTTGGGAGTTACCCTCCTTAAAAGGTGTAAAGGTACTCTCTCTGGTAGGGTTTAGTGGCATTCTTGGGAAGTATCCCTGGGATTTGAGCATGTGGTTGACCACTAAGTTGGAGTATGGGTTGACATATAAGGGAGCCAGCTCGCTCTCTATAAGGTTTATGATTTGAAATTCTCCAAGCTTGTACACTGGATCTATAACTATTTGGTTACTCGACATTTTCTCTATTACGGCCTTGATAGCTGACGAAGTGATCGTCACTATCTTTCCATCTAGAGGGATCTTGATCTTTTTGTGCAAAGTGGATGTCACTGCTTTGGAAGCCTGAATCGAGGGCCTACCCAGAAGTATATTGAAAGATGCCTCAATGTCCACTCTCTAAAAATTGACCTTTCGCTCGATTGGCCCAGTGGCCACAGTAAGGTTAACTAGCCCCACTACTTTACGTCGCGTTCCATCGTATGCCCGAACGCCTTGGTTAGTAGGAGTACAGTCTGATTCTTTTATTCCTAACTTGTATGATGTTTTTAGTGGTATGACACTGACTGCGGAGCCATCATCCACCAAAGTCATTGCCCATTGGTACGTTTTTCTTCAAGCATGTGACTGTGATGTATAGATCGAGGTTATGAGTGACGCCAAAGGGAGGCAAGTCCTCATCTTAGAAAGTAACCGGGTTACTTAGCTTGACTAAGTCTTGGAAGACTGGGTTGACGACGTCATCGGGTGTAGAATCGTGTGCTACGTTCAATTTAGCCAATGCTTGCAGTAAAGCCTGGCGATGAGGAAATGAACTTGCAACTAGTTGCCAGACTGAAAGATCAGCCTTTGTCTTTTGAAGTTGCTTCAATAAATGGTCGGGAGATGTATCCTCGTTGTCATTTGGTGTAACGAAATTGGTGTTAGTAGCAATTGAACCACTCGCTTGTCCTTGAGTGACATTTTGATATGGACGTCCCGAGCAAGTAAGGTGGTTTATATCTTGATCTTCCCTAGCCTTGACTAGAGGATGTTCTTTGAGGTAAACATCTTCATCGTCATCTGCCCATATTCCGTGAAGGATACTGAGCTCTCTCAAACTTATGATTTCAGCTTCTAGGCTGATTAATTGCTCGACTAGATTGACGGTCACTGCAATCACTTATTGCATTGTGGATTCCTAAGATAAGATTGGAACCACTGGCCTGTATTCCCTAGGTATAGTGCTTGGATTGCGTAGGGATGCCACTATAGCTTCTAGCTCTGAAACTTGTCTACTTACACTCTTTGCCGATGCGACAAATTAAGCGATACTAGGGGAGATGGTAGAATAACTTTCCTCATTTTCTAGTGCATTTATCTCATCTTGAGCTGGAGAAATAAGATCTGAACAATACAAGGTGGATTCCTCATCTGTGATCATCAGAATTCCAAGAGGATTCTGAGTATTGTTAGGCTTGCTTGTAGAAGGTATAGGTAAGCGCCCATCTTCAATCATATCTTGAATGACATGTTTCAATTTGAAGCAATTTTCTGTATCATGTCTTTTGCCTCTATGGTACTCGCAGTAGGAATTCTCATCCCAGAACCTAGACTTCTTCTCTGGGTCGGGTGTAGGTCATATGGGTTGGAGTTTGCCTTGTTTCATCAATCTTTTTAGAGCATTGGTGTACGAGTCACCGACGTTGGTGAACTTCCTTTGCGGGTTATTCTTCTTGGTAGATGATTCGACAAGGTTGACCTCCTCGGTCTTGCTAGTGGATCCATAAGAACGACTCGTTGTGCCTTGATAACCGCGACCTATCGTTTTGGGCAAGAGTCCTTTACGGATGTCGTCTTCAATTCATGTTCCTAGCACAGTTAATTCTTGATAGACTTTATGTTTTGGTACCTTAGATGTTCGCATAGATTGGCCTTAAATTGTCCACAAACTTTTCAACAACAGTAGCTTCGTCTGGGTGTTCGACGAGTTGCATTCTAGTCTTTCTCCACCTACTTAGGAAGTCGGTGAAACCTTCTTTCTCATTTTGTTTAAGAACCTCTAGAGTGCGAATGTTGACTTGAATTTCAGCATTATCTGCGTACTGTTTGGTGAACTCAATTGCAGCATTATCTGCGTACTGTTTGGTGAACTCAATTGCAGCAATCAAACCCTGGTCTGTGGAGAGGTCTGTGCCAAACATGAGTAATTTCGGTTCGTAGTCTATTTCCTCGAGTAGTGAAAGCTCTCGGTACAAACATGAGTATGTATTGCAATACGGTTGACGTCAATCGCTATCCATCGTTAGGCCCAGATAGGAATTTGGACCGTCCAGACGGGACGATTGGTCGAATGGGTTGGGTTAAGCCTAGGAAGGCCGAATGAAACGACCGAAGAAGGTCGAGTAATGAAAATCGACAACTGTCTCATATAAACTATTCTGTAACCTTGTTCAAGTTTCATCCGGGGTAATACGTAAGTGTATCACCCCCAGCGGAGTCACCAAACTGTGGACATGGGCCATCCGCGCGTTGGTTTCTAGGCAGCGGCACTTCTCCCACGGATCCTTGGTTTGCCAAAGCACGTCATGGGCCGTTACTGATTTGTGAGGCATTGAAACCGGTGAAAGGTTTGAATAAGCCTGCATTTGTGGAGTCGCCACCAATTTTTATGGAAATTGGAACTGTTCGAATACCTCGTGCCATGTCAAGACACAAAGTAGTGACATGAACACTAAGACTCGTTACCCTTATTATTCTTTGTCTAGAATGACTCTCGAGATGCCAATGGACACGGATGTCCAGAGATAACTGAGTAAGGGGTGAGGGTACGTATTAGGAAGCTCTTTAATTCGAACACCTAATCCCGTCCGCCTCGATAGCGGCCTCTACTAATGATTAGGGAAGTTGTTCATACTTGATATGTTGTCGATGTAATGCATGCAATGCAACAAACAGTAGATTAATCCTAGCATGTGAGATTAGACTAAGTCGGTTAACACGTGATTTAACAAACAATTTAGTCGAAGTTGGAAGTTAGATTAATTATATGCGAATGCCATACAATAAAATCATACATAATAATAATAACGATAAATTAATTACAATAATAATTACAATTACAAGGTTCATTTGATATACGTCAAAAGCACGCTCGAAGCGGGATTAAAAAGAAAATAAAAGGAAAATAAAATTAGGATTAAAATACGAAAAACACGTCAGATTAGAGGTGATAATACGAATAATAGTCGATTTTAACCGTAATTAGAAGCTACATCAAGGCGAGAAAGAGTTCAGGAACAGAAGCCAAACCAGAACAGTTGCGCCCTCTGGAAGAGACGCAACAATTCCTGCGTCTGTTCTGGAGCAGGGCTATGGCTGTGAATTCAGAACCGCAACACTGTTATCATTCGTTGCTAAATTTAAGATCGATTACTGATATTATACTCGATTTGAAGTAATTTAACCGATTATATGCATCTGGGCAAGTCATCAAACGAATTAAAACGAGAAATTACAGCGTTTTACATGATTACGATCATACGATGTCGGAAAAAGGAAACTTGAGATTAGGAACGGAACTAGAAAAAATAGGACTCGAAATAAAACTTATGTATCAAATTAGGATTCCAGAACCTCGACATGAACAAGTCGAAACCCCGAAGAATCGATTTGAATCAAAACGGCGAAAACCCGCAAGTATTGAATTACTCAGGATTAGGGACGAATTAGGCATTATAATTAAAAGGAGTTGTTAAAACATGATTTATATACCGACATGACGAAGAAAACAAAGAAATAAGAAAGAAATAAGAAAAATAGAAAATTGCAGAAGGTCGAGGAAGAAGAAGAAGAAGAAGAAGAAGAGCAGGAGCAGCAGCAGCCTCTGGAAGAGGCACAGCTGCTGCTGCGTTTCTTCTCGACGTCTGACCTTCGCTGCTTTTATAAAAACGGTTTTAAGAGATTGATTTTAAGACGGTTTTTCTAACGTGCTTTTGATATAGACCTTACACTAGATGATAAAAAAAATAAAAAGTACAATAAATAAATAAATGGGATTTACACCCTCAGACTTACATGTTAGCGTCGCGAGATTGACTAAAGTTATCGTTTTAGTGATTACTCGACTCGAATATGCGTGGAAAGTGCCATTGTTAAAGGATTTAATAGATTGATTAGGTTGATTAAATGTAGTTAGTCAAATTGGTCGGTTTATGTAACGTGACTGGGACTCAGAATGTTCCGAGCTTACGTGGTCGATTCATTAAGCACGTAGGCATCAAAAGCAATAGCGTGGTCAAGAATCCAAAGAGAGAGAAAGAAGGGGCGGAACACTCGCGTGCCAAATATGGAGGCCGGAGGCCTCTATTTATACTAAACATAGGGAGGAGTTAAGGAATGACACGGATTTGGAAACAAATCACGAAAATATTTTGAAAAATGTGAAAAGAGGGCTGGAGAAGAGGCGCAGCAGCCACTGCGACCCTTGGAAGAGGTGCAACACCTGCTGCATCCTTTCCCAGAGGTTTCTTCCTCAGCAAGAAAGATTTTCGCGTTTTTTATGGAATTTCGGTACATATAAATTTCCTTATTCCGTGAAACACAATATACGAAAGATATTTTCTTAAAATATTTAATTTAATTAAGAATAACTATCCAGAGAATTCTAGAGCATTCCGGAATATTCCGACTCGGCATTTAAACGGTTTTTTTATAAAAGGAAGCGGTTTTTGACCCGGACTCCAAATGAACTCTAATTACTGTCAAAACGACCGTATCGGCGCGTAGATGACGATCAAGGGGTTGACTCGAGTGTTTGAGCTATCAATTGTAGATGAACTTATAGACTGTCATAAAATCGTTCTACGTATCAAACATGCGGCCCAATCATCACTGGGTGGTTGGCGGAAGGTGTAGAAATGAGGTATCTACACATACTCGTTATTACATTATTTAAACCTTCTCAAAATTTCATGTGGTATACGCAATATAATTTTCTTATTTCCACCATATAAAAACTTATCTTTTAGTAGTTAACTTTAAGTTTTGTTTGTAATAAATACAATGAGTCTCCCAAATGTATTTTTCTTAATGGATTTAATGGTCTAGGTTTTACAATTTTCTCAAAATGTTTTTTACGTAGATGTAAAGAATTGTGAAACACTCACTTTAATCATTTATGCATATCAAAATATTTCAATAAATATAATAAAAGTTACAATATACTCTATTGAAAACATTTTTCGCAATAAACGCAATGATTTACATTTTAGAATTTTTGTCAAAATATTTTTTTAATAAATATAGAATCAAGCGACCGTAATTATTTGATGTAATTTTATAATGACATTTATTAAACTATAATTAATAATTTGTTGAGATTTATGTTGCATTTATTACGTTCATATTTAATGATCAGTTGTAATTAATTAGGGTAATTAAGTTTGAAACGCCACGTGGCGCATCCACAACGTTTCAACCTAGTAATATATACTCCTTCCGTCCCGGTGAATTCTTATCTATTTCCATTTTGAGGTGTATCATTCATTTGTTATCTATTTCTATTTTGGGCAAGTATTGAATAAGTGGCTAATGTATACAAGTGGCAATTGTTCCTTTATTTTATTAGTTTGTGTCACATGCATTGGTCTTTGTGTAAAAATGAATAGATAACAATTGACTGAGACGGAGGGAGTATATATATATAGAAATAGGATCTCGTGCGAACTGAAAGTTCGGTGCGAACTTAAGAACTAACTAAAAAACCAAGCTGATTAAAACAAAAGCCCATACTCAATCTCACATAAACTCCCAAACGACAAAACCCAATTACCAAACCCAACTTCCCTGATATCCCCCTCTTCTGACATCTACGACCACCACAACTGACGCCTTGCTGCCGTCGAGTTTCCGACCACCGTACCAAGATCCCTCCGGTGATTTTGTCGGCATCATCTGCCTATTTCTCCATCGATCGACATCCTTTCTCTTATGCCATGTCGTCATCACAAGCCAGTACCCACAAGCTCCAATCGCCGGCGCCGGACTCCCGATTCTAGTATGAATACTCTGGCAACAACTCAATGAAACAGTCTCGCTATATTTCCCTCTGTCCCTCTCTCTCTCTCTCTCTCTCTCTCTCTCTGTCTAAGTTTATCTTATCGTCGTCGTTCGCTCACCAACACCGTCTAACAGCAAGAATTAATGGCGATGTCACTATTAGCGAAGAACCGGCCTGACTTCAATCAGTTTTTGGTCAAGATTTTCCGACTAGTTGAATGGTAGAATAAGTTTTTAAAGTTTGTTGTTCCTTATTTTAGATCTACAATTTAAATCGAACTAAAGAGATGAGATATCGATTTTAGGTGAGTGAAGGAAATAGGATAGGCGTGAGGATGAAAATGGGGGTGATAACAATGGGCAGGTCGTTGCCGGCGTCGTAACTTTGTCATTGGTGAGTCCACTAAGTCCTAATCCTAGCCATTGACCGAAAATTCACTGTTAGGGTGACCACTGAGGTTGTCGGCGACATGTGTTGGGTTGCTTTGGCGCGACGTGTCGGAGTGGTATACAACTTTTTCAGTCCATGTACATCTTCTTCTCCTCCACAATTATTCTGCAACTCCAGTAGGAGGAATGTTCACACCAATAATCATGTGGTACTCAAGAAGGACAAGCACCTCCTACCACAATCACATTAAGCAATAAACACTATGCCATTATGGTACTAGTTTTTGCCACCATCATTTATAAAACATAAGTAGACATAATGAAGTTTTCAAATTATATAGTTTGTTTAGTTTTATCTAGATGAATTTAAGAATGTAGTTTGTATCTATGAATGCCTTTTTTTTTTACAACGGAAGCCATAAGGACGTAGTAAGCTCTTGGTTGCATCGAAGTAACAAATGCATACTCGAAAGAGCATTCTGACAACAGGTCAAAATAGGAGAGCCTTTTATTAGCATCATATCTTGAGCTACACTCAATAATATTGGATGATCTTTATATGGTTGGAAATTTTGGAATCTTAGCTAAAACTGAGAGGTGGAATTATGATCATAGTTTATGTGTAGCTCAACTTATGGCTGCTGCAAGCAAACTCTGTAGAAGAATGCTATGACGCACATTTCTTATCTGAACTTACTAACGGTTTAATAACTCAAGATACAGGCCATCTTCTTGCGTGATTGCAATTGGAGATGATAGAAACCTCATCTCGCTTGGATTTGGTATATGGGTCACCTCATGGTTCATCTTGAGTCAAGAGTTATGCCATCTGCAAATTTCTACTGCGTGCTGAAATGTACAGTACAAGTCCAGCCTAACCTGTCAGTACTAAAACGATCATATCTCTCAAACCAGACAACTTCTTGAGGTAATTCTTTTTGGATATGGTAGCTAACTCATGTAGCTTTCATTTGGTACTTGTGGGGCATTCTAAATCTTCATGGGGAGCAAGTTATAGTGTCTGCAATAAGGGTAACAATGCGATGGTGCTCGGTGTGCCATCACCTTATTGTCGGTAAGAGTGACGACGTTCATTCGACATCAACTTATCGAAGACATTAAATATGGTGGAGGCGAGGCGTCTATGATGGTGGTGGTGTGGGCATCTAATGGTGGGGGTGGTAGTGCCAGGTAATAGGTTATAGCCGGTTGCTAGGAATCTAGGATTATGAATTTACAGTACATTGTAAATATATCCAGTATGTTGTTTTGTATATCTGACTACCTGAGCAACACCAACATGTCATACGAATTACACAAAATCTCATTGAAGACGGCACGTATTCGTCACTTTGGAGTGACGGATACCATTTCCTCTCACAAATGACCCAAATAGAGGAGACAAAGGAGCACATGGGGGTGCCCCCACCTTGTCCTCCCTATTCGTTTTGTGAGTGGCATTACCCGTCACTTGCTCCGACCCGTCTTCACCAAGACTAACTGTACGAATTAATCATCCTAAAATGCTATGAAAAATTTTATGAACGATCTTATAAAATGTATTCTGTAACTAATAATTTATATGTGGCCTCTTTTTATCCCGATGCAGGAACTCTTTAAATAACCTTCATTATATGTAATGTATATTGCACTTCACAAATTCTCATTTGTGACGGACAATATCCGTCACAAGCTTGTGACGGGTCAAATAAAACCCACCTGCTAGATAAAGACAAATCATTTGTGATTCCCTAGGTACTCCTATTTTTGTCTTATCTACTCATGCGGGTGATATTTGACCCGTCATGGGGAGACTTATTGATTACACATTTACGCATGCATCATTTTCTAAGAAATTGAAGAGGTAATTGTGTGATTGTGTTAATTATCAACTAATTGTAGCAGTAGCAGTAGCAGTAGCACTAGCACTAGTACTAAGTTGTAATTTTATAACTTTCATTATGGCCAAACTATCAAATTGGCAATAAAACTTCCGCATGTAATTGGGTTCGGAGCATATTGTGTACCGATTTCATTAAGTTGCTAGATACAAACCTTCAAATTGTTAGATACACTCCTTTAAATTGCTAGATATAATCCTTTAAATTGCTAGATACATACAATTATATGGCTAGATACACTCGTTTAAGTTGCTCGATATATATCTTTAGCTAGCTAGATAAAGTCCTTTAAGACACTAGATACACACACCTTTAACTAGCTAGATACACTTGTTTAAATTGCTAGATACATACATCTCGCTAGCTAGGTACACTTCTTTAAATTGCTAGATACACTCAAATGCCTCGCTGGAGAGTTAAGTGACATGTGTTTTAAACTTTAATTAAGCTTTTATATTTCCTTACTCTTTTTTTTTTTCTAATGTTGTACCATGCTTAGCATTTCTGATGGACTTGAACGTCCTACCATCTATACAATAATTATATACTTATAATGTGAAATAAGTAGGACCTGACGCATAAATAATTTATAATTATATACTTATAATGTGAAATAAGTAGGACCTGACGCATAAATAATTTCAGCCTCGTCGTATTATTAACTTGTTTAAAGTCACGATCGCAGAAAATCATCCTAATAATAAGTCCTATCGTTTTACTTCTTCGTATTTCCTTATGTTACTCAAGTACCTAAGTAGTCTTATTTACTGATTGAAAATCAGTTCAATCAATCAAATATTTACTGATTTTCAATCAATCAAATATATATAAATTCATAATTAAGAATTTAGATAGACACGTCTTTTTTTATTGTATCTAGTACTGAGTTTGAAAAGCTCCATGTTTGCAACTAAAGAAGCATGATAATTTGAATAATAATTTCCAACATCACACATGGAGCATAAATTGTATCTGGCAGAAAATGATAGATTCACATAATAACACTAGCCGAGTTTCAGGCCCTCCTTCCCACTGAGATACTCCCCATACTGATGTCAAACTTGGCAAATACAGCAACAAGCCGACAATACTACTACCCCAGTGCTAGGGTAAGGGGCAAGGAGGAGACCGGGTGTAGGCAGCCTTACCCTTGTGTAGACCTGGTTCAATCGGGTTAGGTCACTTTGGATTTGCAATGTTTTGGGTCAGGGTGGATCATTCGGGTTCTGGTAAATACAAGTAAAGTATAGAGCAGATTTATATAGTGAAGTTAGAGTGTTGGTTGAGATATTTAGAATGTCAATGCATTACTTGAGGACTTCTGCAGTAGCAAATGAATTATTACTAGAATTATAAGAAAAGGTGATCATTTTTTGTCCATAATCCTCAACTACCCACCAGCACCACCTACCGCTGGCACAACCACCATCATCATCCCTAAACTAACCCCACAACCAAATTCTGTTCCGCCATCACCTTGGATGCCCCCTTTGAACTCAGACGCAACATCACGATCGGAATCACGACAACGGTTGCCAATTGCAGTATCATACATATTAGCTGCCTAAATTTATATTTTGGGTAGTTTTGGAACCCACTTTATGCGTTCATTTTGAACCTTCCACGTTAATGAACCGTATGCATCATTATCTGCAAACTCCACAATGGTGAAACATGCTGGATCAGTAAGCCACGGACTAAGGGAGCTGAAAGGTCATGCTTTATACCTGGTGGCTGCATCCCCGGTATCCAAGAGAGATGTCCCCGATCGGGGACGTGGCTAAATGGCTTAGGGTCGTTAAATTGTTGTCGTCTTGGCTGCTGCAGGTGTTCCCGATGGGCAAGGGATATAAACCCGATCGGGTATGTACATGGGCAGCCTGTTCTTGCCTCTCTTCTTTACGCGACACCAATGCACCACCAGGCCACCACCGTGCTGGCCACCACGCCGTGGAGAACCCCCATGATATGGCTCTGGCTACTCCTTACACTACCATGCACAACCACGAGGCTGGGCTGCTACATTCTTTCACGCACAAACGCAGCACCATTCAAGCACTGAACCCGTCGTTGTTCGGTCATAAACTCGAGCATGGTTCCGCCATCTTTGCAGCACATTATAAGAGTAAAATTCCATCTTAAATAATCCCCACTATCTGTATCACCCGTCTCATGGTGACCCATCTCCGATCTCTGTTGGCCAAAGGTAGCTTAACTCTCTCCGCAATCCGAATGTTGGTGTCCTGGATAATCCGATGAACCACTTTCTCCGGTCTGTCAAGGATGCCGTCCACACGGGCTCTATTCCTTTGGTACCAGATGTGATATATAGCTGCCATAATCACCATCGATTGGATTCCTCTCTACAATTTAGTGCCTCTTCTTCCACCACACCATTCTAGCAACTTCGAATCAGGTATTCTTAAGTCTAACTGTGTTCTTAAATTGGCTATAATCTGTGTACTGTATTCACATGTAGCAAAAAGATGTTCATGAGTCTCTTCTTCCTTCCCACATAGGCAGCAATTCGCCTCATCACAAATCCCTATTTTGTGCAATTTGGACTTAGTGTTAAGGGATTTTTGTACAGTTAACCAAGCAAAGATGGAATGCTTAGGGATAGTCCAGTTGTTCTAGACCATCCTAGCCCATCTGACTTTGGGATGTTGTTCACAAAGCCATGAATAGCATCCTGAAGTCGAATACCCACTTGTCTGAAAGCACCATCTTCCATTTGAGAAGGCAGATACCAATTCCTCTTTGGTAGCACAAATTTTCCTCCATGCCCAACTGGATTCATAGGTAGGAGTGTATTATAGCCACTCTTTCGCCTTCAAGTAAACTTGATGAATCCATTTGACCCAGAGGCTATCTTGCCTTCTATGATCCAATTGACAAGTTTGCCCACCACTGCTTTATTCCACAAAGTTTGGCTTTTAAGACCCAGTCCTCCTTGATCTTTTGGTTTGCACACGTTTTTCCATGCCACAAGAGGAGCCTTACTATATGCAGTATTGCCCTCCCATAGAAAATTCCTACAAATACTCTCAATACGTTTAATCACCCCTTTAGATAGAATGAAAATAGAGGCCCAGTATGAGTGAAGAGTTGCTAAAACAGACTGCACTAATACTAATCTCCTAGCATATGACAGTTTCCTTCCACCTATGCCATGAACCCTACTGCATATCTTGGTAATGAGGACCTCACAATCCTTCTTTCTCAGTCTAGTAGTTTGGATAGGCATGCCAATATATTTAAAAGGGAGGGACCTTTCCTTGAATCCAGAGATCCTCAAGATGTCAGATTTTATGCTTTCTTGCACTCCATTGAAATATGCATTAGACTTAGAGGCACTCACCTTCAGGCCAGTGGTATTTGAGAAAGTAGAAAAGGCTTGTAGCATAAGCAACATAGGCGGGGCATCTCCTTTGAAAAACATAAGAACATCATCTGCAAACATTAGATTAATGAGTTTTAGCTCCTTGCATAGGGGATGGTATTTGAAACCTTTTTTGCCAGTAGCCACCTTCATAGTCCTAGTTAAGTAGTCCATGCATAATGTAAAGATAAGAGGAGAAAAAGGATCTCCTTGCCTGAGTCCTCTTTTCCCATGGAAGAATCCAGAATTCTCTCCATTTATAGACAAAGTGAAGGTAGCAGTAGTAATGCACTTCATAATCATATCTTTGAACTGGATTGGGAAGTTTAAAGCAACTAGAAGCTGATCCACAAACTCCCATTCAACTGTGTCATACGCTTTTTGGAGGTCAATTTTGAACATACATCTAGCAGAGGCAACAGGCCTATTGTATAGTCTTATTAAATCCTGGCATATCAAAATATTTTCAAGAATACTTCTCCCTTTGATGAAGGCCCCTGGTTCTGGTCCACTATGTGAGGCAAAATGGACCCCAGTCTAGTGCATAGGATCTTAGATATTGCCTTGTAAATCACATTACAACAGGCACTAGGCCTAAATTGTGAGACTGATTGAGGTCTCTCACACTTAGGAATCAATGTGAGAGTAGTAGAGTTGATCTGTTTGAGAAGTTTCCTGGACTTAAAAAAATCTTTGACAGCTGCTATGACATCTTCTCCAATAACACTACAAGCATCTTTATAAAATTTGCTTGTAAATCCATCAGGTCCAGGGGATTTTGTATCTGGGATGCTAAAAATGGCATTTTTAACTTCATCATCAGTGACAGTTTTCATAAGGGAATTAATATGTTCATTATTGCACACCTAACCACACTGGATGGTAGTTTTCCTCACTCTCTTTGTAGGGCTGCTAGTTCCTAACAAGGAGTTATAGTAATGCAAAAAAGCTCTTCGAATCTCTGTTGTAGTTGCACAAGCATGCCCATCCACGTCCTCTACCATGAGTACTTTATTTTTCATCCGTCTGCTTTTGATTGCCCCATGGAAGAAGGCAGTGTTTGCATCCCCCTCATTAATCCATCTAATCATAGCCTTTTGAGCCAGGAAACAATCCCTAGATTTGATCATGTCCTTGATCTCTTGTCTGGCCTGAAACTCTTATTTGATTTTCACCTGATTATTAGGGTTAACTCCTAGTTCCTCCTGCAGTTTGTGCATATACATCTGAAGTAGGCTATTATTATTCTCAATATCTGAGAATCTATCCTTGTTTAACTCCCTTAGCCCTGGCTTGAGTGCTTTTAGCTTTTTTATTATCTGGTACATAGAAGTTCCCTCAATATTAGTCATCCAGATCTTTTTAACACATGGTAAAAATTGCCCAGACCTGCCCCACATGTTGATGTATTTGAAACTAATGTGGCCTCTCGTGATCTTGGAGCTGCTAACAATATAAGGGGTATGGTCATAACTTCCTTCGGTAAGAAAATTTGCATACATATCAGGATAATGGTCAATCCAGTCTTGATTTATCATAAATCTGTCAAGTATGCTATAAGTTCTATCCTATGGAGCTTGTTTATTGTTCTAAGTAAACAGAGAACCTATAGCTGGTATATCCAACAAACCACAATCCTCTACACATCTCTTAAAAGGATCAATCTCAGCTTGGCAAGTTCTTCCTCCACATCTCTCACTGTGATCCAGGACACAATTAAAGTCTCCCCCAACTGCCCAAGGTCCCCTTATCCCTGCAGCAAATCCCTTAAGCTTATGCCACAGAGGGTCCCTCTCCTGGATGTCATTAAAAGCATAAATGAAGGTAAGGTAGAAACCTTTCTTACTACTCAAAACCTCCACCTTCATATGAATAAATTGGGCATTATATTCAATGAAATGAATGGTATATCTAGCAGGCTGCCATAAAACCCATATTCTTCCACCTTTATGAAATCTAGTGTTAGTGGAGATACTCCAATTATTATTGAAAATATTTACAGCTTTATTAAGAGAGCTACTTTTAAAAAGCCCAATATTTTTATTCATCAAAAACCAATTTATTTATTTTTGTTTTCCACTTTATTCATACCTCGCACATTCCAGAATCCTATATTATCCATAAACAGTTTGGCCCTTTCCAGCACTACCACTCCTTTCCTTGTTCATTCTATTTGTTGTAGGCTTCCCATTTGAAAGAGCTTCCATAAAAGAGTGGGCTCCAAAATTTGACCTACTATATCCTTCTTGCCTTGCATCCTGTCTATTCAATTTAACAAGTCTTTTGATTGGTGTCCTGTCATCACAAGTGTTGTTCTTTACCTGTGTAATAGGAGTAACTGTGCCCTTATCTATAACTTGTGCATTTATCTCATGTACTGAGTCATCCCCTATCTGGTTAAGAGACTCCTTCTGCTCAGCCTTTTCATTAATCATTTTTTGCACTGGCCTCCATTCCTGTCTTATTCCCCTTTCCTTCTTCTGCTCATGCTTTTGTTTCTGATCCTGCTTCTTCTACCTGCAGTGCACCATCTCATGTCCAATTCCATGACAGTACTTGCAGATAATTGGCCTCCATTCATATTCAGCATTAACCTTAATCATATTTCCCATTTCGTCCTTGAATTGAACCATTTTAGGAAAATGTTGATTGACTGCCAACTCGACCATAACTCTTGCAAAACCAACTCGACCATAAAGGTACTTTTCCTCTGTCGCTAATCTTTTTTGACATAATGTCCTATAAGATTTGCAATTTTTGGTAACCCTTTCCCCCAAAACATTAAGGGCAATTTATGCAATCGGATCCATGCAGGCACTACCTTTATTTCTTCTCTTTTTATCTCAGAATCAATTGTCCAATCTTTAACAATTAAGGGTTTATTGTCAAAAAGGTAATGCCCTGACTTAAGTACTTTGTCTTTCATGTCCATCGTCTTAAACCTTATTAAGAACATACCGTCAGGCAAAAAGGAGATTTTATCAATGTTATACCTTGTCCAGATCCTCCTTACAAATCCTTCAATGACTTCACATGGAGGGTTTGCTCCCAATATAAAGCATATGACGACATTCTTCTAATACTCAATTTCTTCATTAACATCTTCATCAGTCAATTGTAGTATGTCCTCATTCTATTCTGTATCAGGCTGTGGTTCACCCATCTGCATGTCATGTTGGCTCCCAGATGCAGCTTCCTCCTCTTGATCACTATCTTCAATATCCAATTCAGGAATTCCAACCAGTTCATGGATATTTTTAGTTTTTCCATTCTCATCTCCAGTTGGTCCTCTAGGTTTAGTATCGTTGACGGTAGCATCCATAGGCCCCTTGGAACTCATCCTCCCTAACTGCTACAATAACAATTCTTAGCCAAGATGCACAGAATTCAATGGCGGCAGTCTGAGAAGAATTGAAAATTTTCTCTCTCTATCTCTAGGTCATTTTTTTTAATTGCATATTGGTAGATACATACCTTTACTTAGATAGAAACTCATTTACCTTACTAGATACACATATCTGGCAAATTAGATACACTCCTTTGTGACTTGTTGAATATGAATGTGAAGTTTGCAAAACGATTATTGCCCTTCTTACCAGATTACTATATAGTCTATACTATATTTCTCCATTGTTGCATAAAAATATGCTTGGCATGAGCTATAACCTATAGGTGTTCCGAAACATTAGTCCCCATACTTTAAAACAACCTAATTTTAAAGCTGCTGAACTAGCCTTTTATAGCTAGAGATGATAAACTATACGATCTCAAACTCCCTACCCATACGGAAGCTACTGCATTAATTTCTAATTAGCCCGAGTCGAATCAAACAAACCTATTCCGTGTTCCGTCTCATTCTTCAGATTTGCACCATTATCGACATATTCGAAGAACGAGGCAATCTATAGTTAAATCATACTCCCTACGTACCAATAATTTGTTTACCTTTCTTATTCTTGAAGAGGGTAGTATAATCAAATGTAAACAAATGATTGAGACGGAAGTGGTAATATATAACCTAAAATCAACATGCAATCAAATAGAAAACGAATCAATCCAACCGAAAAACAATACAAAGACACAACTCATCATAATGGAAATAAATCTACGGTTTGACTTGAAAACATACTTTTTGTGCCTCTGAGAAAATGGAGAATTCTTCTCATCCTCCTCTGTTAATCAACATACACAAATGCAATATTAATTTATAATTACATCCATAATCATAATATTAATTGAAATCAATCAAGATAAAAAAATGAAACAATGAAAGAGTAAGTAGCCGCGCGTGGTTAGTGGTCGTGGTGCCGACAGCAAGCGGCGTATACATTGGTATCCGAGTATGTAACTGTTGAGTGGGAAGGGGAGGAGAGAGAAGGAGAGAGAATGGCTATGGATTGTTTGAGAAACAACACAGGCCTTTCATTTTGACTTAATTCAACGGTTATTATTGAGTTCGTACGGTTCGCACCGTAACTTAGTTCGCACGGGATCCCGCCCCTATATATATATATATATATATATATATATATATATATATATATATATATATATATATATATATATATATAGAGAGAGAGAGAGAGAGAGAGAGAGAGAGAGAGAGAGAGAGACGAGATCTTCTGAGTTTGGTTCTTATGGTGAGTTTGTGCTTTAAAATCTCAGCCATTGGATAATTATAAATAGTTGGCTGAGATAGAAATATAGAATCAATGATTAAACATAACCCAATAGCAAAACACGAAACTACTGCTGAAAACATAACTAATTATCGAATCCAATCAATATGAATTCCATTCATAACAAATTTGATTTCGATCAAACCTTCTTTTGTGACAATCGTCGTATCT
Source organism: Silene latifolia (assembly GCF_048544455.1). Classification (NCBI taxonomy): domain Eukaryota; kingdom Viridiplantae; phylum Streptophyta; class Magnoliopsida; order Caryophyllales; family Caryophyllaceae; genus Silene; species Silene latifolia. The sequence goes on along the minus strand of NW_027413661.1, from coordinate 3,773,194 downwards.
GTTCTTTTAAATCTCAAATCCAATTACTCCACCGTACTTTTCAATCGATATTAAGTGACTGAGCTCCGGTTATCGGGTGCCCCAATCGAGCACGGAGTCGGGTTCGGCGTCGAATCTGGGTTCAGCAAGAGTTGCCTGCTCCAGTTGCTGTCGACGGAGCTGACTGGAGACATGGTTGCTGGCTATTGGTTGTCGATGTTACTGTGGTTTGCACCTCGTAGTACACGGAGATGGGCAACCTGAGATATGGGCATCGAGCCAAGGTGAATCACATGGTGGAGAAGTCGATGGTGATATGGGGTTGCTCGAATGTTGCTGCTTTTACTGAGCGTAGAAGAGTAGAAGAGGTCGGGCGACGTGTGGTGGAGTATGGTGATGGCGATGCGAGTCGGGTTTCAACAATGGACTGGGAGCAGCGGTGTTGAGCGGAGGAGTGTGGTGGTGAGCACTGGTGGTTGATCTCATGTTGACTCGCATCTCAGTTAGATTGTCACGGCAGTTCCGATACGGGATCAAATATTCCAGAATTGAAAGTAAGACATGTTCAATTTAGTATTATAAGTGTCATTTATGGTGGCCATTTTCTTATTGTTAGACATATCTAAAATTTTAAATTGAAATACAGTCGAAGACGTGATGATCAGATGGTCACATCTGTGTTTAAGGCCATTTATTTTCGGGTCAAAGAACTTTTTGAGTAACTATGGATCTATTCCAAGTGGTGATGACAGTGGCGAGCGACTCTAGATTGTTTAAATTTGAATAATGATCAGCTTGTCGCATTTGTGTTTAAGCGCTTTTGAGGACACGGTCTAAATCCGAGTAATGAATAATACTCCAATAACACAGGAATAAAACTACAATAACACACGAATAAAACTACAATAACAACGTAAAAACACTATAATAACACTACAATAACAACACAATAACACGGGAAAAAAAAGAGTAAAAAAAATCAAAGTGACACCGAAATAACTTCACAATAACACCAGAATAACAGCACAATAACACGTGTTTAAAAAAAGAGTAAAAAAATCAAAGTACTAAAAAAAATCAAAGTGACACCGGAATAACATCACAATAACACCAGAATAACAACACAATAGCACCAGAATAACAGCACAATAACATGTGGTTAAAAAAGTTAAAAAATCAAAAGTAGTAAAAAAAATCAAAGTGACACCGGAATAACATCACAATAACACCAGAATAACAATAACATCAGAATAATAGCACAATAACATGTGGTAGGAAAAAGTAAAAAAAAACCAAAAGTGGTAAAAAAATCAAAGTGACACCGAAATAACATCACAATAACACCAGAATAACAATAACAGCACAATAACACGTGGTAAAAAGTCGTAAAAAAATCAAAGTGACAGCAGAATAACTTCAAAATAACAGCGGAGTAACAATAACAGCACAATAACACGTAGTAAAAAAAAATCAAATTAAAAAAAAACACAATAACAACATAATAACACGAGGTAAAAAAAACAATAAGAGTAAAAAAAATTGAAGTAAAAAAAAAAATTGGTATTGTAAAAGAAAAAGAAAAAAAGGTAACATAATAAGAAAAATAGAGAAAAACATAAGAGAAAAAAAAAATTAAAGTCGTAAAAAAAAGTACAATAACAACATAATAACACGAGGAAAAAAATTAAAGCAAAAAAAAGTAACACTACAAAAAAGAGAAAATAAGTAAATGACGGTGGTTTATATTACAAGTAAGATTAGATCTTGGCCATTCATTTCTAATATAATCTAGTGACTGAGATTTCAAAGCACAAACTCACCATAAGAAACCAAACTCACAAGATCCCAACTAATATATATATATATATATATATATATATATATATATATATATATATATATATATATATATATATATATATATATATATATATATATATATATATATATATGAGATCTAATGAGTCCACCCTTTTTCATTGAGTCCATAAGTCCTCTTTAGGACCATTGAAAAGATGAGATGAAGGGTTGAGATTGAAGACAAAAAGCAAGGGATTAGTGGATAATTAAACCCACTCTCTCACTACCTTACTAATCCACACTAATCAATTACTAATCCACTATATATATTTTATTTTTCCACCCACTTCTCACTCATCTCACAAAATTAACCTCCCTTCATCTCTCTAAAATCCATAAAAATCAAAAATCCCAAAAAAATAATCACTAAAAAAACCCTACCATACCATTATCACCCACCAACCCGCAACCACCCCGTTATCACCACCACCAACCCGCAGCCTCGCCACCCACCAACCCGCAACCACCGCCACCCACCAACCATTACCACCCACAAACCCGCAACCCACCTTTCCACCAAACCACGACCACAGCCCACCAATCACCGCCAAAAACAATCCCACCACAGCTGATGCGTGTCATTTATATGATGTTTTACACCCTATTTTACACGCATTTCAGAGCTCATTTGTGTAGTTTAAGCTACCATTTCCCCTATTTCCGTCTACTTTCGTGTTTTTGTACATTATTGCAGAAATGTGAAGAATTCAGCGGAAATCAAGCTAAATCCGTCCCCGAGTATCTTACATTGCATTTGACGTGAAGTATTCACTTAAGGAACAAGCTTGGTGCGCATTTCGAGGCCCGAAAGACAAATCCATGAGAAGTTAAAAGTGGATTATCAGCTAGAGCAGTCGATCGACCGATGCCTATGATCGATCGACCATGCCGCGACTTACAGAAGCCACTGTACACTGAAGAGCAGTCGATCGACTGAACATCGTGGTCGATCGACCACACCGCTAATCAGACGAGAATTAAAAGATCGAGGAACTTGAAGCCCATGATACATTAGGTTTTAGAATAAGAACTACGTTGTATTCTATATAACGTAAGCTTGGTTTACAGATTAAGCATTCAGAAAATCATTCAGTTTTATTCAGTTTTCATTAGCATTGTTAATTAGGGTTCTTAATATTGTTGGGTATTCAATACAACTCGATTTTCGGATCTTTAATTCTCTGCAATTCTTCCGTTCGGTATTCTTCTTATTCCAGTTTATTACTTTACTTGCATTCATAGACATAGAATTGTTATGCTAGCCTTTTGTTCCGTTATTTTAATCATGAATTCAGTAGCTAAATTCGTTAATTTCATTGTTGTTATCATTCCTAGTATGAGTAGCTAATTTAATCGTGCTAGGATGTAGGGGATCTGTAGGTTAGGCGGCGTAGAATTAACATGGCCTAAATCGCGTGTTGGTCAGTCGACCACTCTACCCGGTCGATCGACTGACCTCGTGAGTTTTATTTCGTTTTAATTGATTTAATTGTTATGTTTGACAAATCGAATGCATGCGACTAGTTGAATGTTTAGGATTTGACTGACCCATTAGATCGAGAGATAGGGACAGTTGATTGACCACCAATTAAAATGACTAAACTATGCTGAGATCGAAAGATAGGTAAAGTTTAGATTATCAGTCACTTTTCAGGACGAAAGTCAGTATTAGTGATATTAGGGACTTATAGCGAGATCGAAAGATGCTATTTGTTAAGAGTGGACCGAGAGGACCTCTTGTTCTCCCGTCTCATGTGTTTGATTTAGACCGACTTAGTTTGCTGCCGCCGAAACTATAGTGAACCGACCATCCTAGTACCCTTCTTTATATTTGGTTTAATATATTTCTTTAGTTTAATCTTTATTGCTATTAGCTATAGACCAAATCAAATTCAACCCCCACATTCGTTACCTTAGACTAAATTAGACAATTATTAATTACATTCGCCTCCCTGTGGTTCGACCCTGTTACCACTAGCTTCTGTTAGTTTTAATAGGTTTTATAAATCTTATTTTTGGTACTCACAACGACGGGTATCAAATTTTGGCGCCGTTGCCGGGGAAGCAATTGTTCTAATTTTTAGTTGTTTTTATTTAGTCTTTCTTAGTTTAAGGGACATCTGTTCCTTAAACTTCTCTTATATTCTTTTTGTAGTTTCTTCTTATGCGCAGGTCACAGGGTGGTTGACTAGTACCGTTCAATCCTGAGATTGAGAAATCCTTGCGTGAGTTGAGACGATCATCAAGGGTATTACCGACAGAGGAAGAGCTGAGTACTATGTCTAGTTACTACGAGAACGAGCTGTTCGAAGAAGATCCACCTACATCTCCTGCTTCTACTTCTTCAGCTGAGACAGTCACATCTCCGGAAATTCCAGTCTTGGCTGAAGAAGCAACTATAGCAAGTCATTCTAAGCCGACAACTGCAAATCTATACAAGGGGTTCGAATTACCCGGAGCTGATAGGAAATTCGAACCGAAGCCTTCCTATATCAACTTGGTCGAGAGAAACCAGTTCGGGGGAGCTGCAAATGAAGATGCAGCCAAGCATATGGAGATATTTATTGATTATTGCTGCTATATACCCCCGCCGGCCGGTGTGACCCAGGACCAGATAAAGGAGACTATGTTTATATTCTCACTCCGCGATGCTGCAAGGGAGTGGTACAGAGATCTGGTTCGAGCTGCTCATGGGATCACCGACTGGAATTCTTTGGCCTTGGCATTCTACAAGAAATACTTCTCTGCCTCGAAGACGAATGCCATTAGAGCTCAGATCACGAGCTTTAAACAAGGACCTGATGAGAACTTTCATGGAGCATGGGTCCGTTTCAAGAAGTTGGTGCGAACCATTCCGCACCATGGGTTCGAAAAATAGAGTCTTTGCAATCAGTTCTATAACGGGTTGTATGACGATCAGAGGGCTATCTTGGATGCTGCAGCCAATGGCCGATTTGCTGAGAATATGTGAGAGACTAAGGGGTGGAAGATCATTGATGACTTAGCCACCCATAAAGCTGATTATGGGAATTCCAGAGGCAATCAGAGGAGGAGTGCTGAATCCCCTTCTGTAGCTGCATTAGAGGCTCTCACGGCGAGGTTTGACAAGTACGAATTGGGAGGAGCTTCAAAAGGAGGGATTTACCATGTAAATGTTGTGTCAGACGGTCCTTTCGTCTGTAGAAGATGTGGAGCTGAGGGACATGTTTCATAAAATTGTCCTAGTCTCTTCGAGTCTTGTGCTGCCTTTCAACATTACAGGCAGACAAACACGTACTATGAGCCGAATGTCCATCCCAACTTGAGGTGGAGTAGCCAGAATGTCCTGAATCCGACTCAACCTCCACAGCAGCAGCAGCAGACTTATGTGCCTCCTCATAAGCAACAATAGTACCAAAAACCTCCCTATGTGCCGCAGCAGCAACAAACCCTAAATTCCGACTTTGCTGAATTGAAGAATATGTTGCAAAAGGAGACCCAAGCTAGAGAGGCCGGGATGAAACTGCTAGAGAGCCAAATTGCTCAATTGGCTAGCAAGAATACCACTCGAGCTCCGGGACACTTACCGACTCAAACTGACCAAAAGGAGACCCTTAATGCCATCACTTTGAGGAGCGGGTCTACCCTGCAGGGGCCTGCTATGATTGAGGATGCCCCTGAAAAAGATAAGCCGGAACCGAGTCAAAACAAAGCTGGAACGAGCAAAGGAAAGAAAAAGACGATCAGCAGGTATGTCAGTCGATCGACTGACCTACCCAGTCGATCGACTGGTCTGCGACAACCAGAAGCTACTGTTCCTGTACAAGTCAGTCGATCGACTGAGCAACCTGGTCGATCGAGTGAGATTGCTGCTGAAGGTGATCCTTTTCGTCCTCCAATGCCCAATAATCTGAGGGATCACTTGTTTCGAGGTACTATAGTCCCGAAAATATTGGGGCAAGACCCGAGTGCTGATGGGTCAGTCCCGGTTCCGAAGTACGACCTTATGTCAATTAATGGCTCACATTTGAGACGGTCTGAAGAAGGGTCAAGCTACAACAAAGAGAAAGTAGTGGACTTCCAGCCTAAGTCCACCGATGCCGGCATGATAGATTTAGAGGAGAGGGCTAAGTTGCTTCTTACAGCCCCTTATCCAGAGAGACTAGTGCTGACGAAGGAACAGGTATCTTTCAATAAATTTGAAAATGTTGTTCGTAGTCTAAACGTACAAGTACCATTCCTTGAATTAGTTAATCAAGTGCCTGCTTACATGAAGTTTATGAAGCAATTACTGTCTAAAAAGAAGTCACTTGAAACTGTGCATACTGTCGCATTAACTGAGGAGTCATGTTCTTATTTGACCCATACTGCACCCCTTAAGCTAGAAGACCCGGGTAGTTTCTCAGTCCCATGTAATATTGGCACCTTTCCTATTGAGAAAGCTTTATGTGACCTAGGAGCCAGTATTAGCGTCATGCCCTTGAGTCTTGCTAGGAAGCTCAAATTGACTAGGTTTGCAGTAACCAACATGACCGTACAGATGGCTGATCGAACTGTGGTCCAGCCAATAGGAGTCTTAGAGGACATCCCCGTGCAAATAGGGAAGTTTTTCTTCCCTGTTGACTTCGTGGTTCTAGATATGCCCGAAGATGCACACATACCTATCATACTAGGTAGACCATTTCTGCACACTCCTGGTGCAATTATTGATGTCGGTTCAGGGACCTTGACCTTCAAAGTGGGGAAGCATTCCATTGTCTTTGCCCATACAGCTAGGAAGAAAGACCCCATGTGGCCTGTCACTTGCAATACGGTTTCTGAAAAGAAATCTTATTTTATACTTCCTGATATGCCTGTCTCTATTCCTACTCCTGTTGTGACACCTCCGCCCCAGATTGGGAGCAAAGAGGAGGACGATTATGTTGTTTTAGACATTGCAGGAGCTGGTTTGGGGAATGAAGAGCCGCATGTTGCTCCAGCTATGAAGGAGCCGATCGTTCAAAGAGGTGGCTTAGGATGCCTGAGCTATGGCACTGATCAGGAGCCCGATGATGAGCCAGTCAAAGAAACGGAGTCCGATTTGGCTTCTGACGAGTCCGAAGCGGTCATTGAGTGGGAAGATGTCTGACATGTTGATCCGTTGAGTTCTGTGGATGCTGAAGTTGAGAAGGGTGCAGCTGATTAGATGAGCACCGTTGAGGCTACCTCTTATAGCCAGAAGCCGACCAAGTGGGCCATACCGTGGCCGTTCTTGATCAACTACTAGTTGATCACATGCTTTACAAACTTTTTTTATTGCTTTTAGACACTTTTTATTGCTTTTGTGTGCGCGAGACTTCGCATTTAATTATTTTGTTTAGGAGTTTTTAAGCACTTTAGACTTTACTTTGGGTTTTGCGCGATTTTGGGCGCGTGTTATTGTGCACTTTCAGGTTTTTAGACCTCATTAGCTCAAGTAATTGAGCAAATACGAAGAAATCAGAAGTTACAAGAGATTTTCGATCGATCGATCGTCCGTATGGTCGATCGATCGGTCTGCAGCTTCCGGAGCTACTGTTCCTTTCACCTTGGTCGATCGACTGAGTGATGTGGTCGATCGACCGCCCTGCACTGCTGTACTTGTTCACGACCTCTCCCCTGCTGTGTTGGGTCGTTTTGCGGGATTGAGGGAGTTTTCTACTCTATTTTATTTCCCGACTCATTTCTGACTTCTTCCATTTTCGTAACTTTGCACATTATACCGCTTCAAAAATTGTTTTCTCGGTTTTATGCGTGGTATTTGTTTGTCTTTCAGGTACTTATTGGTAGCACTGCTGGCTACTGAAACCTCCTAGCTCACGCTGGTTTGGGGAGGTTTCCCTTTTGCTGCGCTTAAAGTCTTGTGAGTTCCCGATTTTCCACTTCTTGTCATATTTATTTATTTATTTTCTCGCAAATTCCCGTTTCCCTTTTATTTCACTATATGATTTTGCACAATGGGGACATTGTGTGATTTGGTTTGGGGAAGGGTTTTGCATTGCATTCATATGTTTTATTGCATTTCTGTTTCACGTTTATTTCAGTTTGCATTGTTTATTTCATTTCCTATATATATACAGAAAAATCCAAAAAAATTGAAAAATTTCAAAAATTTCAAAAAATTTCACGTTTACTTTTGCATGTAGGTCGAGTCGGAACGGTAGTATTTCAATGATGACATTGCATTTGCAGCTGTTTTATGCCTAAGCCTTGCTAATTGACATGTTATTAGTAGAATCATATATGCATAATCTACGAGTTTTCGTTAATTATCTCGCTGGACTTGAGACTTGACTTTGATTTTTGGCAAACTACATCATTTTCTGAGATTTAGAGCCTATAACTGGTGACATTCATGACCAGTTTATCTAGGATGTGAGTAGTTACTCCTTATGAGACATGTTACATTAATGCGCATAAATATGAACTTAATCTGCTTAATACCTGTATGCATTCGGTTTCTGGTTTGTTGACACATGTGGAAGAGGTCACCTTTTTTTTCATTTTGCCCATAAGCTCCACACTGCCAAAAATAGCCTTTTGTCCCGTTAACTACATCTTACACTTAGCCTGCCCTCGTCAAGCTAGTAGTTTATGTTCTTGGGATTGTTACTACGTTTTTGGTAGTTAATGCTCATTTTGAGATGTCGTTGGGAAAATGAAAAGAAAAGAAAAAAAATAGAAGTGAAAAAATGATTCGAAAAGAAAAAAAAAAAGAGTTATGTACTGTTCAAAACGGTCGATTGACTGGCCATTTTGGTCGATCGACTGCAGCCCGAGAAAGAAGAAAAAAATCAATTCGCATAATTCAAAGTCTTTAGTAAATGGCGATTTTTGCTCCCATGATGCATTTATATCTTATGGGGAGTTGATTTTTATGGAGATTGTGAGATTTGTGCTTGATAATTAGCACCCGTTTTATTGTTGATTTGAGCAAGAAGTTGGATGTTATCGTATGGTTCTGTTAGGTACTAGCTTGATCACCTATACCTCCACATTCCCATATTTTTTTTGCCTCTTCTTACCCATTACCTCACATATCCATATTTACCTCGGCATGTGTCATGGTCATTTGTTTGGTTGGAATGCGTATATACGGTTGTAGAGATCAATTTCATATTATACTGCAGGCATGTTCTTATAGATCGTAGTTAGGTGAGAGTCTTTACAAAATGAATTCTTTCTATCCTCTTATATATTCACCTGTGCTTATGTGTGATATGAGCGGCCCGTGAGAATCCAATTTGATAAGTCTCTATGGTTGACGGTTCAGCAGTTTTTAACGACTTCATAACTCGGTTGCATGATTCACATTACTAATTGATTGTTGGTTATTGCATTAAATTGGTTTAGGCTATTCAGTTTGCAATTCGCTCTGAGATTGAACTCATTCCATTAGGTCATTTGATTGAGTCTTGTTCTTGCTTAGGGACAAGCAAGGGTTTGGTTTGGGGAAGTTTGATGCGTGTCATTTATATGATGTTTTACACCCTATTTTAAACGCATTTTAGAGCTCATTTGTGTAGTTTAAGCTACCATTTGCCCTATTTCCGTCTACTTTCGTGTTTTTGTACATTATTGCATAAATGTGAAGAATTCAGCGGAAATCAAGCTAAATCCGTCCCCGAGTATCTTGCATTGCATTTGACGTGAAGTATTCACTTAAGGAACGAGCTTGGTGCGCATTTCGAGGCCCGAAAGACAAATCCATGAGAAGTTAAAAGCGGATTATCAGCTAGAGCAGTCGATCGACCGATGCCTGTGGTCGATCGACCATGCCGCGACTTACAGAAGCCACTGTACACTGAAGAGCAGTCGATCGACTGAACATCGTGGTCGATCGACCACACCGCTAATCAGACGAGAATTAAAAGATCGAGGAACTTGAAGCCCATGATACATTAGGTTTTGGAATAAGAACTACGTTGTATTCTATATAACGTAAGCTAGGTTTACAGATTAAGCATTCAGAAAATCATTCAGTTTTATTCAGTTTTCATTAGCTTTGTTAATTAGTGTTCTTAATATTGTTGGGTATTCAATACAACTCGATTTTCGGATCTTTAATTCTCTGAAATTCTTCCGTTCGGTATTCTTCTTATTCCAGTTTATTACTTTACTTGCATTCATAGACATAGAATTGTTAGTTAGTTTCCCGAAACCATAATTATCGTTTTATGCTAGCCTTTTGTTTCGTTATTTTAATCATGAATTCAGTAGCTAAATTCGTTAATTTCATTGTTGTTATCATTCCTAGTATGAGTAGCTAATTTAATCGTGCTAGGATGTAGGGGATCTGTAGGTTAGGCGGCGTAGAATTAACATGGCCTAAATCGCGTGTTGGTCGATCGGCCACTCTACCCGGTCGATCGACTGACCTCGTGAGTTTTATTTCGTTTTAATTGATTTAATTGTTATGTTTGACGAATCGAATGCATGCGACTAGTTGAATGTTTAGGATTTAACTGACCCATTAGATCGAGAGATAGGGACAGTTGATTGACCACCAATTAAAATGACTAAACTATGCTGAGATCGAAAGATAGGTAAAGTTTGGATTATCAGTCACTTTTCAGGACGAAAGTCAGTATTAGTGATATTAGGGACTTATAGCGAGATCGAAAGATGCTATTTGTTAAGAGTGGACCGAGAAGACCTCTTGTTCTCCCGCCTCATGTGTTTGATTTAGACCGACTTAGTTTGCTGCCGCCGAAACTATAGTGAACCGACCATCCGAGTACCCTTCTTTATATTTGGTTTAATATATTTCTTTAGTTTAATCTTTATTGCTATTAGCTATAGACCAAATCAAATTCAACCCCCACATTCGTTACCTAAGACTAAATTAGACAATTATTAATTACATTCGCCTCCCTGTGGTTCGACCCTGTTACCACTAGCTTCTGTTAGTTTTAATAGGTTTTATAAATCTTATTTTTGGTACTCACAACGACGGGTATCAACAGTCACCACCATTTCCCGACCCCACCACAGCCCACGAACCTCCTCCAACAACCACAACCACCACCATTTCCCGACCCCACCACAGCAGCACCTCCAACACCATAACTACCACAGCTGCCACTCCAACACCACAACCACCACAACCACACTGACCACCATTCCCGGTCGCCTCCTCACCTTTTTTCAGATCTGGGCCGCACTCACGCCATACCACCACGCTGCCCTCACCTCGCCGCCCTCACGCCGCCTCCCTCCTTCGCATCTCTTTTTTTTTTTTTTGGAGATTTCAAAAAAATTTCTTATTGTTTGTTGTTGTTGTTGTACGTCGGCTGTTTCAAATGTGGTTTTTTTTTTCTTTTTTTTTAGATTAATAGAATATTTTATTTTTAAAGTAATTTTATTTTTGTTTGTTGTTGTTGTAGACTTGTAGATCTGGTGTTTTAAAGTAGTTTTATTTTTTTTTCAGATTAATATATTGTCTTGTGGGTTCCTCTTTCATTTTTCTTTGGTTCTTTTTCGAGATCTCACAAATATCATTTTTGTGTGGGTAGGTGAAAGAGGACAGTTTTGGTGTTGGTCTCATTTTTCATATTTACAAGTGTAAATATAAAAAAAACACTTGTATTTTATTAAAGTTATATTTATTTTTCAGATTTACACTCGTATTTTATTAAATTTACATTCGTACGTAGATCTAATAAATATATAGAAGATTTTTGAAAAAAAAATCGTATTATCATAATTTTTATTCTTAGATCTAATAAACATATTTATTATACTCATATTTCTTTACATTTACACTCGTATTTCTGTACATTTACACTCATATTTCTTTATATTTACACGCATTTTTCAGATTTACACTCGTATTTCTTTACATTTACACTCATATTTCTTTACATTTACATTCGTATATCGTATTATTATGATTTTTATTCTTAGATCTAATAAATATATTTATTATTACTCATATTTTTTTACATTTACAATCGTACTTCTTTACATTTACACTCATATTTCTTTACATTTACACGCATTTTTCAGATTTACACTCATATTTCTTTACCTTTACACTCATATTTCTTTACATTTACACTTGTATCTCTTTACATTTACACTCATATTTCTTTACATTTACACTCATATTACTTTACATTTACACTCGTATCTCTTTACATTTACACTCGTTAAAATTATATAAATTTGCACTCGTATTTTTTGTGGATATGAGTTGGTGGTGGAGGACGGCGGTGGTGGTGTTTGTTGGTAGTCGGACTAATGTTTTATTCATAAAGTACCAAAGTTCCAATTACAAAGAACCAAAGTCACACTCAAAGGACCAAATTTACATTCTAAAACCTTCAAATTTACACTTAAAATACTACATTTACATTCGTAAAACATCACATTTACACTCGTAAAATGTTAAAATTATATAAATTCAAAATTTCAGTCACAAAAAAAAAAAAAAAATCAAATTTACACTCTTAAAATGTTACATTTACACTCGTAAAACATCAAATTTACACTTGTAAAATGTTAAAATTATAAAAATTCAAAATTTCCGTCGGCAAAAATCAAATTTACACTCTTAAAATGTTACATTTACACTCGTAAAACATCAAATTTACACTTGTAAAATGTTAAAATTATAAAAATTCAAAATTTCTGTCACAAAAAATCAAATTTACACTCGTAAAATGTTACATTTACACTCGTAAAACATCAAATTTACACTTGTAAAATGTTAAAATTATATAAATTCAAAATTTCCGTCACAAAAAATCAAATTTACACTCTTAAAATGTTACATTTACACTCGTAAAACATCACATTCACACTTGTAAAATGTTAAAATTATATAAATTCAAAATTTCCGTCACAAAAATCAAATTTACACTCTTAAAATGTTACATTTACACTCGTAAAATATCACATTTACACTTGTAAAATGTTAAAATTATATAAATTCAAAATTTCCGTCACAAAAAATCAAATTTACACTCTTAAAATGTTATATTTACACTCGTAAAACATCACATTTACACTTGTAAAACTCATACAACATTACATTTACACTTCTGAAATCTGAAACTCAAAACTGATATATTAGGGGCTAGAGAGAGAAAGAAAAATTAATTAGTGTATAGAAATTTGATTAGTGGTAAATTTTTTTTGGTAATTTTCAATCTCAACCACCAATCTCAATCCAACCATCCATATTTTTTTTCCTTTTCTTTTTAATAGCCCTTAATCAAATGCATCTCAACCATTCATTGAGTCCATCCAAAGGCCCTTAGAGGGACTTATAGACTCAATTTGAGAGGAGGACTCATTAGAACTCCTCTCTATATGTATATATATATATATATATATATATATATATATATATATATATATATATATATATATATATATATATATATATATATATATATATATATATAGAGAGAGAGAGAGAGAGAGAGAGAGAGAGAGAGAGAGAGAGAGAGAGAGAGAGAGAGAGAGAGAGAGAGAGAAAGGATCAAGTGAGTCCACCAAAATCCATTGAGTCCATAAGTCCTCTTTAGGGCCATTGAAAAGATGGGATGAGGGGCTGAGATTGAAGGGAAAAAAGGAAGGGATTAGTGCAAAAAGAAGGGATTAATGCTAATGTAAGACACTCTCTCTCACTACCTCACTAATCAACCCTTAATTTCACCATATAACCTTTCTTTTTCCACCCACTTCTCTCTCCTATCACACAAATATCATCATTCTCATCTCTCTAAAAACCAAAAATTTCAGAAAACCAAAAAAATCCAAAAATTCAAAAAATCAAAAAATTCTTTCCCTCTCACCCACCCACCCGCCCACGACCAAACAACAACACCACCACGCACCATCCACGCACCACCACGACGGCCGCCTCCTCCATTGCCGCCATTCTCACAACCCAAAAACAATGACCCCTACTTTTCCACCACCACAAACACCACGACAGCCGCCACTACCAACAACACCACCACCCACGAACTGCCACCACCTTTGCCGCCCTCACACAGCACCTCCTCACCTACCTCTCACCAGATCTGCCGCCTCCCTTCTATTTCCGTCACCCACAACCGCCACCCTCTCTTCCTCTGCCGCGCCTCTTCCTCTATTTCTGTCACCCACAACCGTCACCCACAACCACCTGCCTCCTCTTCCAGATCTGAAATCTGAGTATTTACTTTTTTTGAAAGTGATTTTCGTCACCTACCTCTTCTTCTAAATCTGTGTTTTTTGTTTTTTTATGTTTTTTTTTCTTTTTGAAGTTGATTCCAGTGTGTGCGTTGTTTCATTTTCTTTTTTTTTTTCTTTTTTTTTTTACTTAAAAGGTTGGTGGTAGACGTTGTTGCTGTTGATGTATAGATGTTTTCAATGGTTTATGGTTTTGATAACATGATTTATGGTTTCACGTTTTCAATTATTTTGTTAACATGGTTTTGGTTTGGCCAGTCTTTGTTTTTATTTGGTCAGTTGTCAATGGTTTTGTTTTCATTTTTTTGTTTTCTATGGTTTTGTTTGGTCATTTTTTGTTTTCATATTTACGTGTTCAATGATTTATCGTTTTTGTCAGTTTTATCGTTTTCAGATTTCGTTTTCAGTTTTAAAATCCGAAAAGTTTTTTAAAAATTTTTAGATCTACTTTTATTCTTAGATCTATAAAATAGATACTCATATTTTTTTTAATGTTACACCCATATTTCTTTACATTTACACTCATATTTCTTTACATTTACACTCATATTTCTTTACATTTACACACGTATCACTTTACATTTACACTCGTAATTACTTACATTTACACTTGTATTTCCTTACATTTACACTTACATATTTTTTACATTTGCACTCATATTTCCTTACATTTACACTTACATATTTATTCACATTTACACTCGTATTTCTTTACATTTACACGCATTTTTCAGATTTACACTCATTTTTTTTTTACAATTACACTCGTATTTCTTTACATTTACACTCATATTTCTTTACATTTACACTCGTATATTTGTACATTTACACTCGTTATTTTTTAACATTTACACTTATATTTCTTTACATTTACACTCATAAATCTTAACATTTACACTTGTATTTGTGTACATTTACACTCATATTTCTTAACATTTACACTCTTATTTCTTTACATTTACACTCGTATATCTGAACATTTACACTCGTTAAATTTATATATATTTGGACTCATATTTTCGTGGATATGAGTTGGTGGTGGAGGACGGCGTTGGTGGTGTTTGTTCGGAGTCGGACTAAACTTTTAATCGTAAAAGGACCAAAGTTACACTTATAAAGGACCAAAGTCACACTCAAAGGACCAAATTTACACTCTTAAACCTTCAAATTTACACTTAAAATACTACATTTACACTCGGAAAACATCACATTTACACTTGTAAAATGTTAAAATTATATAAATTCAAAATTTCCGTTACAAAAAATCAAATTTACACACTTCAAATACTACATTTACACTCGGAAAACATCACATTTACACTTGTAATATGTTAAAATTATATAAATTCAAAATTTCCGTCACAAAAAATCAAATGTACACTCTTAAAATGTTACATTTACACTCGTAAAACATCAAATTTACACTTGTAATATGTTAAAATTATATAAATTCAAAATTTCCGTCACAAAAAATCAAATTTACACTCTTAAAATGTTACATTTACACTCGTAAAACATCAAATTTACACTTGTAAAATGTTAAAATTATATAAATTCAAAATTTCCGTCACAAAAAATCAAATTTACACTCTTAAAATGTTACATTTACACTCGTAAAACATCACATTTACACTTGTAAAATGTTAAAATTATATAAATTCAAAATTTCCGTCAAAAAAAACAAATTTACACTCTTAAAATGTTACATTTACACTCGTAAAATATCACATTTACACTTGTAAAATGTTAAAATTATATAAATTCAAAATTTCCGTCACAAAAACTCAAATTTACACTCTTAAAATGTTACATTTACACTCGTAAAACCTCACATTTACACTTGTAAAATGTTAAAATTATATAAATTCAAAATTTCCGTCACAAAAAATCAAATTTACACTCTTAAAATGTTACATTTACACTCGTAAAACCTCACATTTACACTTGTAAAATGTTAAAATTATATAAATTCAAAATTTCCGTCACAAAAAAACAAATTTACACTCTTAAAATGTTACATTTACACTCGTAAAACCTCACATTTACACTTGTAAAATGTTAAAATTATATAAATTTAAAATTTCCGTCACAAAAAAGCAAATTTACACTCTTAAAATGTTACATTTACACTCGTAAAACCTCACATTTACACTTGTAAAATGTTAAAATTATATAAATTCAAAATTTCCGTCACAAAAAATCAAATTTACACTCTTAAAATGTTACATTTACACTCGTAAAACCTCACATTTACACTTGTAAAATGTTAAAATTATATAAATTCAAAATTCTTGTCACAAAAAATCAAATTTACACTCTTAAAATGTTACATTTACACTCGTAAAACCTCACATTTACACTTGTAAAATGTTAAAATTATATAAATTCAAAAGTTCCGTCACAAAAAAACAAATTTACACTCTTAAAATGTTACATTTACACTCGTAAAACCTCACATTTACACTTGTAAAATGTTAAAATTATATAAATTCAAAAGTTCCGTCACAAAAAAACAAATTTACACTCTTAAAATGTTACATTTACACTCGTAAAACCTCACATTTACACTTGTAAAATGTTAAAATTATATAAATTTAAAATTTCCGTCACAAAAAAGCAAATTTACACTCTTAAAATGTTACATTTACACTCGTAAAACCTCACATTTACACTTGTAAAATGTTAAAATTATATAAATTCAAAATTCTTGTCACAAAAAATCAAATTTACACTCTTAAAATGTTACATTTACACTCGTAAAACCTCACATTTACACTTGTAAAATGTTAAAATTATATAAATTCAAAAGTTCCGTCACAAAAAAACAAATTTACACTCTTAAAATGTTACATTTACACTCGTAAAACCTCACATTTACACGTGTAAAATGTAAAAATTATATAAATTTAAAATTTCCGTCACAAAAAAGCAAATTTACACTCTTAAAATGTTACATTTACACTCGTAAAACCTCACATTTACATTTGTAAAATGTTAAAATTATATAAATTCAAAATTTCCGTCACAAAAAATCAAATTTACACTCTTAAAATGTTATATTTACACTCGTAAAACCTCACATTTACACTTGTAAAACTCATACAACATTACATTTACACTTTTGAAATCTAAAACTCAAAACTGATTAATTAGGGGCTAGAGAGAGAAAGAAAAATTAATTAGTGTATAGAAATTTGATTAGTGAAATAATTTTTTTGTTAATTTCAATCTCAACCATCCATTTCAATCTAACCATCCACATTTTTTTCCTTTTCTTTTAAATAGCCCTTAATCCTTCCCTTTTCCATCCATCTCAACCATCCATTTTCTCATCCAATGGCCCTTAGAGGGACTTAGGGACTCAATGGCATATGGTGGACTCATAAGAACTCACCTCTCTCTCTCTCTCTATATATATATATATATATATATATATATATATATATATATATATTTATATATATATATTTATATATTCGGGATCATATGAGAACCACTAGGATGATGAGAACCATGAGAACCACTAATAATACTACTAATATTAACATTACTAATTAATAATACTAATAATATTACAATTTTACGCGCTCAACTCCCCAAACCCTTCAATTTCATTCATTTCCCAATTTCCCCTTTCTCACTCATCTTCTTCTCTCTCTACGACCCTCATCATCCCCGTTTCCGATCATCGCCATTTCCGTTCGTCTTCTCCGATCGTCGTCGCTGCTCATCTCTATCCTTCCTTCATCGTATCCGATCATCTGCTTCTCATATTACGGTTCAATCCATTCATCAGCAGCATTTTCGCGAGATTTATCAATCTCATTCCTACAAATTCAGGTACTATGCTTCGGATAATGGCGATTGTACTGTAATTTTATCATGCATGTATTTTTTCCTTCGACATTCATCAATTCCCCCGACATTCATCAATTCATATTCAACTATTAACCCTAATTTGCAGTAATTTCCCTAATTAAGGTCTTTTTATTGTTATTCTATAATGAATTCTTAGATTCGGGATAGAAATTCAGAGTTTTAATGTATTGAAAACATTTGCATAGAAAATCAGAGTTTATACGTTGCTTATAATTTAGCGATTTCTGCATTTTTGTTCCGATTGCATGTTCAAGTAATTTTTAATAATTGAATTTGCGGATTTGTGAGTTTTTATTCTGATTGCATGTTCAAGTACTTTTAAATAATTGAATTTGCGTATTTTGTGAGGGCCTTTTGATTTTAAATGATCTATATTGTTAGGATCTGAAAGAATAGTCGAGCTGGTAGTTGCTTGTTGTTTTCAGTATTTTTTAGCCAAGTAAGCTTAGGTTTTAAGATACCCGTTCTCTGTCCGTGCATAAAATAAGGTCCAGCGTGCATAAAATAGGGTTCAATGTGCATCAAATAAGGCCCTGTCCGCATCAAACACGGCGTCACTTTAAAAATAGCAGTAGGTTCATTGTCGATAAGGTGCCAATGCTTAGTTAGTAGAGGGCCCTTGACTCGGAAAATCTGCATATTTTCCAAAATCTAAATGCTCTCGGTTGTGCATTGGCCGAAATTTCTATTTTCACCTGTGTTAACATCAGTCAATACATTCACAGATATGAGGCGAAAGACTGTTGCAAGGAAGAAAAACACACCAGTCAAAATTACACAAATAAAAGGAGGTAGATCAGTGAAAGATTATTTCCCACCAAACCCAACAAATTCAACTCTAAATGATGCTGTTGACCAAAGTATGTTGTAAGAAAATCTGCATAGCTTTGTCTGTTTTTATGTTTCATCCCTTCCTTACCCAAAATAATGATAGACGACATTTTAATGCTCTCTCTAAACTTGGATGCAATACCTGTATTGCTTGCTTAATGTGATATTTCCTGAATTTATCTTAGTGTTTTTCTGCATGCTTTATGTGATTTTCAAATGACGGACTGCTTGTACTCTTTTCCTTACTAGTTCCTATTTCTAGTTTTTTCATTCGAGAGTTCAATTTGTGATACTTGTAGGTCATTCTCTTACTGGTCAATTACTTATAAATAGCCAAGTATGGCCAATTGGTGCAAGGGGTGGGTAGTCAATATTTTTGAAGAAGATAAAGCACTTTTTGTCAAGAATTGCGTAAGAGAAAAAAAAGAGGCTATGGGTTTGTCATTTGCTCCCTTAGACAAAGTTCAGCTTACCGACAACTGTTATCAAGCCCAACTTGATGATGTTTTCAATAATCAAGATCTAGGGACTAACATATTTCACCAACTAGATTTTTACGAAGATAAGGCAAATATGGCGTTGGTCTGTAGGAATTGGTCTCAGCTATTTCTCATACACCCAAGTGCACCTCGTATTGAACATGCATATGGCATTTCTCTACGGACCAATGATATCAATGGTGTAAGAATTGTTCGTAGGGGTCCTAAAATAATTTATAAAAGATGCAAATGCTATATGACTGAAGATTTGACAGCTAAATTGCTCCTGCATCATCAACAAGAGAAAAATATTTTCTAAAGAGAACATCTTAACGCTCTTGATGACGCTGAACGTGCACATGTGAATGAGTTGCTTCATGCTTTAGCCACGCCATCTCCTGCACGTGACATAGCAGTTGCCATTTCAACAGACTTAGCAACTCGGGCCACTTTGCCTTTTTTCGGTTTTTTCCTCTATATGTAACTCAACTGCTCAAGTTTGACAGTTTTTGGCATTTTAATGTATGTGTATTTAGGCCTTTAACGGTTCAGGTCTTAAAGTTGCCCTATTTTCAGTCTTTTGTGGTACTCTTGTATAATTACATCTATTAAGCCACCTTTGTATAATTATGTAGTCGAGTTTTTCCATTTTCAATGTTGTAAAGCTTTGTCATGTATGGATGATATGTTTTATTAATGAAGTTTCTTTTCCTTATTTTGTTCATCATCGAGCTTTCATTGTTTCATAATTACATGAAGTTTCTGGATCTATGGAACAGCCTTGTAGATGCATCAAAAAACAATCTCAGTGCATTAAAATACCCCTGTATATGCCTGAAATAAGCTTCCTTATTAACCTACTTACTTTGAAAGATAATCCTCCCAACCCAAGTACTACAACTGCAAAGCCAGAACAAATTCCTCCTCCACGTCGACAGAGTCCACGTACCCAACCAAAAGTTACTGAGCAAGTAACACCAGATATGCTTTCTGGTAACAACAATGGTGAGGGTTTACCTTTTCTTGTCCCTTTTAAAAATTTACAGTATATGTCGTTTGTTCGAATATTAATGGTGATGGTTTAAGGTGCAATACCCTTATGAATGCATCCAGTAGCCTTGTAGATGAATCAAAAAGCAATCCATATGCATTAAACAACCATGCCTTGCCGTTTTCTTCTTGTTCGAATGACAATGGCAAGGGAAAGGGTTTAGGGTTGGATTAGGCGGACCCGCGGTAGCGGTCCGCCTAATCCAATCCTAAACCCTTTCCCGTCCCGTTTTAGGACACCCGAGCCCCTTTTTAAAATCCCGTCCCCAAAAAAGGGTTCACTCGTTCCCTCCTAGGGTGTCTTTAGGTTTTCGTGTTCGAATGACAATAGCAAGGGAAAGGGTTTAGGGTTGGATTAGGCGGACCCGAGGTAGCGGTCCGCCTAATCCAACCCTAAACCCTTTCCCGTCCCGTTTTAGGACACCCGGGCCCCTTTTCAAAATCCCGTCCCCAATAAAGGGTTCACTCGTCCCCTCCTAGGGTGTCTTTAGGTTTTCGTGTTCGAATGACAATAGCAAGGGAAAGGGTTTAGGGTTGGATTGGGCGGACCCGCGGTAGCGGTCCGCCTAATCCAACCCTAAACCCTTTCCCGTCCCGTTTTAGGACACCCGGGCACCTTTTTAAAATCCTTTCCCCAAAAAAGGGTTCACTCGTCCCCTTCTAGGGTGTCTTTAGGTTTTCATGTCGAATGACAATATCAAGGGAATGGGTTTAGGGTTGGATTAGGCGGACCCGCGGTAGCGGTCCGCCTAATCCAACCCTAAACCCTTTCCCGTCCCGTTTTTGGATACCCGAACCCCTTTTTAAAATCCCGTCCCCAAAAAAGGGTTCACTCGTCCCCTCCTAGGGTGTCTTTAGGTTTTCGTGTTCGAATGACAATAGCAAGGGAAAGGGTTTAGGGTTGAATTAGGCGGACCCGCGGCAGCGGTCCGCCTAATCAAACCCTAAACCCTTTCCCGTCCCGTTTTAGGACACCCGGGCCCCTTATTAAAATCCCGTCCCCAAAAAAGGGTTCACTCGTCCCCTTCTAGGGTGTCTTTAGATTTTCGTGTTCGAATGACAATATCAAGGGAAAGGGTTTAGGGTTGGATTAGGAGGACTGCGGTAGCGGTCCGCCTAATCCAACCCTAAACCCTTTCCCGTCCCGTTTTAGGACACCCGGCCCCTTTTTAAAATCCCGTCCCCAAAAAAGGGTTCACTCGTCCCCTTCTAGGGTGTCTTTAGGTTTTCGTGTTCGAATGACACAGCAAGGAAAGGGTTTAGGGTTGGATTAGGCGGACCCGCGGTAGCGGTCCGCCTAATCCAACCCTAAACCCTTTCCCGTCCCGCTTTAGGATACCCGGGCCCCTTTAAAATCCCGTCCCCAAAAAGGGTTCACTCGTCCCTCCTAGGGTGTCTTTAGGTTTTCGTGTTCGAATGACAATAGCAAGGGAAAGGGTTTAGGGTTGGATTAGGCGGACCCGCGGTAGCGGTCCGCCTAATCAAACCCTAAACCCTTTCCCCGTCCCGCTTTAGGACACCCGGCCCCTTATTAAAATCCCGTCCCCAAAAAAGGGTTCACTCGTCCCCTTCTAGGGTGTCTTTAGATTTTCGTGTTCGAATGACAATATCAAGGGAAAGGGTTTAGGGTTGGATTAGGCGGACCCGCGGTAGCGGTCCGCCTAATCCAACCCTAAACCCTTTCCCGTCCCGTTTTAGGATACCCGGGCCCCTTTTTAAAATCCCGTCCCCAAAAAAGGGTTAACTCGTCCCCTTCTAGGGTGTCTTTAGGTTTTCGTGTTCAAATGACAATAGCAAGGGAAAGGGTTTAGGGTTGGATTAGGCGGAGCCGCGGTACGCGGCTCCGCCTAATCCAACCCTAAACCCTTTCCCTTCCCGTTTTAGGACACCCGGGCCCCTTTTTAAAATCCCGTCCCCAAAAAAAGGGTTCACTCGTCCCCTTCTAGGTGTCTTTAGGTTTTCGTGTTCGAATGACAATAGCAAGGAAAGGGTTTAGGGTTGGATTAGGCGGACCCGCGGTAGCGGTCCGCCTAATCCAACCCTAAACCCTTTCCCGTCCCGATTTAGGACACCCGGGCCCCCTTTTAAAATCCCGTCCCCAAAAAAGGGTTCACTCGTCCCCTTCTAGGTTGTCTTTAGGTTTTCGTGTTCGAATGACAATAGCAAGGGAAAGGGTTTAGGGTTGGATTAGGCGGACCCGCGGTAGCGGTCCGCCTAATCCAACCCTAAACCCTTTCCCGTCCCGTTTTAGGACATCCGGGCCCCTTTTTAAAATCCCGTCCCCAAAAAAGGGTTCACTCGTCCCCTTCTAGGGTGTCTTTAGGTTTTCGTGTTCGAATGACATTAGCAAGCGAAACGGTTTAGGGTTGGATTAGGCGGACCCGCGGTAGCGGTCCGCCTAATCCAACCCTAAACCCTTTCCCGTCCCGTTTTAGGTCACTCGGGCCCCTTTTTAAAATCCCGTCCCCAAAAAAGGGTTCACTCGTCCCCTTCTAGGTTGTCTTTAAGTTTTCGTGTTCGAATGACAATAGCAAGCGAAACGGTTTAGGGTTGGATTAGGCGGACCCGCGGTAGCGGTCCGCCTAATCCAACCCTAAACACTTTCCCGTCCCGTTTTAGGACACCCGGGCCCCTTTTTAAAATCCCGTCCCCAAAAAAGGGTTCACTCGTCCCCTTCTAGGGTGTCTTTAAGTTTTCGTGTTCGAATGACAATAATAGCAGGAAAGGGTTTAGGGTTGGATTAGGCGGACCCGCGGTAGCGGTCCACCTAATCCAACCCTAAACCCTTTCCCGTCCCGATTTAGGACACCCGGGCCCCTTTTTAAAATCCCGTCCCCAAAAAAGGGTTCACTCGTCCCCTTCTAAGGTGTCTTTAGGTTTTCGTGTTCGAATGACAATAGCAAGCGAAACGGTTTAGGGTTGGATTAGGCGGGCCCGCGGTAGCGGTCCGCCTAATCCAACCCTAAACCCTGTCCCGTCCCGTTTTAGGACACCCGGGCCCCTTTTTAAAATCCCGTCCCCAAAAAAGGGTTCACTCGTCCCCTCCTAGGGTGTCTTTAGGTTTTCGTGTTCGAATGACAATAGCAAGGGAAAGGGTTTAGGGTTGGATTAGGCGGAGCCGCGGTACGCGGCTCCGCCTAATCCAACCCTAAACCCTTTCCCGTCCCGTTTTAGGACACCCGGGCCCCTTTTTAAAATCCCGTCCCCAAAAAAGGGTTCACTCGTCCCCTTCTAGGGCGTCTTTAGGTTTTCGTGTTCGAATGACAATATCAAGGGAAAGGGTTTAGGGTTGGATTAGGCGGACCCGCGGTAGCGGTCCGCCTAATCCAACCCTAAACCCTTTCCCGTCCCGTTTTAGGACACCCGGGCCCCTTTTTAAAATCCCGTCCCCAAAAAAGGGTTCACTCGTCCCCTTCTAGGGTGTCTTTAGGTTTTTTTGTTCGAATGACAATAGCAAGCGAAACGGTTTAGGGTTGGATTAGGCGGACCCGCGGTAGCGGTCCGCCTAATCCAACCCTAAACCCTTTTTCGTCCCGTTTTAGGACACCCGGGCCCCTTTTCAAAATCCCGTCCCCAAAAAAGGGTTCACTCGTCCCCTTCTAGGGTGTCTTTAAGTTTTCGTGTTCGAATGACAATAGCAAGCGAAACGGTTTAGGGTTGGATTAGGCGGACCCGCGGTAGCGGTCCGCCTAATCCAACCCTAAACCCTTTCCCGTCCCGTTTTAGGACACCCGAGCCCCTTTTTAAAATCCCGTCCCCAAAAAAGGGTTCACTCGTCCCCTTCTAGGGTGTCTTTAAGTTTTCGTGTTCGAATGACAATAGCAAGGGAAAGGGTTTAGGGTTGGATTAGGCGGACCCGCGGTAGCGGTCCACCTAATCCAACCCTAAACCCTTTCCCGTCCCGATTTAGGACACCCGGGCCCCTTTTTAAAATCCCGTCCCCAAAAAAGGGTTCACTCGTCCCCTTCTAAGGTGTCTTTAGGTTTTCGTGTTCGAATGACAATAGCAAGCGAAACGGTTTAGGGTTGGATTAGGCGGACACGCGGTAGCGGTCCGCCTAATCCAACCCTAAACCCTTTCCCGTCCCGTTTTAGGACACCCGGGCCCCATTTTAAAATCCCGTCCCCAAAAAAGGGTTCACTCGTCCCCTTCTAGGGTGTCTTTAGGTTTTCGTGTTCGAATGACAATAGCAAGCGAAACGGTTTAGGGTTGGATTAGGCGGACCCGCGGTAGCGGTCCGCCTAATCCAACCCTAAACCCTTTCCCGTCCCGTTTTAGGACACCCGGGCCCCTTTTTAAAATCCCGTCCCCAAAAAAGGGTTCACTCGTCCCCTCCTAGGGTGTCTTTAGGTTTTCGTATTCGAATGACAATAGCAAGGGAAAGGGTTTAGGGTTGGATTAGGCGGACCCGCGGTAGCGGTCCGCCTAATCCAACCCTAAACCCTTTCCCGTCCCGTTTTAGGACACCCGGGCCCCTTTTTAAAATCCCGTCCCCAAAAAAGGGTCCACTCGTCCCCTTCTAGGGTGTCTTTAGGTTTTCGTGTTCGAATGACAATAGCAAGGGAAAGGGTCTAGGGTTGGATTAGGCGGAGCGGGTCCGCCTAATCCAACCCTAAACCCTTTTCCCGTCCCGTTTTAGGACACCCGGGCCCCTTTTTAAAATCCCGTCCCCAAAAATTGGTTCACTCGTCCCCTTCTAGGGTGTCTTTAGGTTTTCGTGTTCGAATGACAATAGCAAGCGAAACGGTTTAGCGTTGGATTAGGCGGACCCGCGGTAGCGGTCCGCCTTATCCAACCCTAAACCCTTTCCCGTCCCGTTTTAGGACACCCGGGCCCCTTTTTAAAATCCCGTCCCCAAAAAAGGGTTCACTCGTCCCCTCCTAGGGTGTCTTTAGATTTTCGTGTTCGAATGACAATATCAAGGGAATGGGTTTAGGGTTGGATTAGGCGGACCCGCGGTAGCGGTCCGCCTAATCCAACCCTAAACCCTTTCCCGTCCCGTTTTAGGATACCCGGGCCCCTTTTTAAAATCCCGTCCCCAAAAAAGGGTTCACTCGTCCCCTCCTAGGGTGTCTTTAGGTTTTCGTGTTCGAATGACAATAGCAAGGGAAAGGGTTTAGGGTTGGATTAGGCGGACCCGCGGTAGCGGTCCGCCTAATCAAACCCTAAACCCTTTCCCGTCCCGTTTTAGGACACCCGGGCCCCTTATTAAAATCCCGTCCCCAAAAAAGGGTTCACTCGTCCCCTCCTAGGGTGTCTTTAGATTTTCGTGTTCGAATGACAATATCAAGGGAATGGGTTTAGGGTTGGATTAGGCGGACCCGCGGTAGCGGTCCGCCTAATCCAACCCTAAACCCTTTCCCGTCCCGTTTTAGGATACCCGGGCCCCTTTTTAAAATCCCGTCCCCAAAAAAGGGTTCACTCGTCCCCTCCTAGGGTGTCTTTAGGTTTTCGTGTTCGAATGACACAGCAAGGAAAGGGTTTAGGGTTGGATTAGGCGGACCCGCGGTAGCGGTCCGCCTAATCAAACCCTAAACCCTTTCCCGTCCCGTTTTAGGACACCCGGGCCCCTTATTAAAATCCCGTCCCCAAAAAAGGGTTCACTCGTCCCCTTCTAGGGTGTCTTTAGATTTTCGTGTTCGAATGACAATATCAAGGGAAAGGGTTTAGGGTTGGATTAGGCGGACCCGCGGTAGCGGTCCACCTAATCCAACCCTAAACCCTTTCCCGTCCCGATTTAGGACACCCGGGCCCCTTTTTAAAATCCCGTCCCCAAAAAAGGGTTCACTCATCCCCTTCTAAGGTGTCTTTAGGTTTTCGTGTTCGAATGACAATAGCAAGCGAAACGGTTTAGGGTTGGATTAGGCGGACACGCGGTAGCGGTCCGCCTAATCCAACCCTAAACCCTTTCCCCGTCCCGTTTAGGACACCCGGCCCCATTTTAAAATCCCGTCCCCAAAAAAAGGGTTCACTCGTCCCCTTCTAGGGTGTCTTTAGGTTTTCGTGTTCGAATGACAATAGCAGCGAAACGGTTTAGGGTTGGATTAGGCGGACCGCGGTAGCGGTCCGCCTAATCCAACCCTAAACCCTTTCCCGTCCCGTTTTAGGACACCCGGGCCCCTTTTTAAAATCCCGTCCCCAAAAAAGGGTTCACTCGTCCCCTCCTAGGGTGTCTTTAGGTTTTCGTATTCGAATGACAATAGCAAGGGAAAGAGTTTAGGGTTGGATTAGGCGGACCCGCGGTAGCGGTCCGCCTAATCCAACCCTAAACCCTTTCCCGTCCCGTTTTAGGACACCCGGGCCCCTTTTTAAAATCCCGTCCCCAAAAAAGGGTCCACTCGTCCCCTTCTAGGGTGTCTTTAGGTTTTCGTGTTCGAATGACAATAGCAAGGGAAAGGGTCTAGGGTTGGATTAGGCGGAGCGGGTCCGCCTAATCCAACCCTAAACCCTTTCCCGTCCCGTTTTAGGACACCCGGGCCCCTTTTTAAAATCCCGTCCCCAAAAATTGGTTCACTCGTCCCCTTCTAGGGTGTCTTTAGGTTTTCGTGTTCGAATGACAATAGCAAGCGAAACGGTTTAGCGTTGGATTAGGCGGACCGCTACCGCGGGTCCGCCTAATCCAACCCTAAACCCTTTCCCGTCCCGTTTTAGGATACCCGGGCCCCTTTTTAAAATCCCGTCCCCAAAAAAGGGTTCACTCGTCCCCTCCTAGGGTGTCTTTAGGTTTTCGTGTTCGAATGACAATAGCAAGGGAAAGGGTTTAGGGTTGGATTAGGCGGACCCGCGGTAGCGGTCCGCCTAATCAAACCCTAAACCCTTTCCCGTCCCGTTTTAGGACACCCGGGCCCCTTATTAAAATCCCGTCCCCAAAAAAGGGTTCACTCGTCCCCTTCTAGGGTGTCTTTAGATTTTCGTGTTCGAATGACAATATCAAGGGAAAGGGTTTAGGGTTGGATTAGGCGGACCTGCGGTAGCGGTCCGCCTAATCCAACCCTAAACCCTTTCCCGTCCCGTTTTAGGACACCCGGGCCCCTTTTAATAATCCTGTTTTCCTGAAATAACCTTGTATATGCATCAAATAACTGTTTATGTGCATTAAACAACTTTGTACATGCATGAAATAAGCTGTCTACCTGAAGCTAATCACTGTTTGGTTTGGCGTACAATAGTCTTATGAATTCATGGACCAACCTTGTATATGCATCAAATAACTGTTTATGTGCATTAAAAAACTTCGTACATGCATGAAATAAGATGTCTTCCTGAAGCTAATCACTGTTTGGTTTGGCGTACAATAGTCTTATGAATTCATGAGCCAACCTTGTATATGCATCAAATAACTATCTATGTGCATAAAACAATTTTGTATATACATGAAATAAGCTACCTTACTAATGCTGACTACTTTGTGATAATTCTCTCAAACCAAACCCTACAAAGAAGCAGAGGCGAACAAATTTCACCGCGGCAACGGAGTCCGCTTGTTAAAGCCAAAGTTCACGACGAAGTCGCACTGAGTTGCCTCCTAACAAGAACAAGAGGAAAGCAAAGAAGAACAAGCAAAGAGCCAACGCAAAGTATAAAAAGAAGAAAGCGTTCTGACAAGTATAAGCCTCTCCTCACTCGGATGAGTCCTTCCTTGATCACTAATTTCATCAAGTTGGGGCCATCCGAAAAGCAAATTGAAGCCATACACAGTATGGGGTTCGGAGGGTTGTTACAACTTAAGTCAGAAGAAATCAATGGCCATTTGGCCAGATGGATTGTCGAGACATTTAATCAGTTCAATTGTTCATTGATGAACCGCGATCTTGTTATCTCTGATAAGGATGTCCACGTTGCAACTAGACTTCCTATGGGACCGATTGACATTGTTGCAGCTGGAATGTTCTGTAAGGAAAAGGAGTACACAGAGGCTGTCAAGAGGTATAAGGCTCAGTTTACCACCTCAGATGTTACGAAAAAGGTTCTCTTAGATAAGATGATGGAGCAACGGGATGGTGGAGACGATTTCAAGAGGAATTTCCTCATCTATATCGTCAATGTTCTCTTGATGGGGGTAGTAGGTTATCATCCAAGCCCTCGGATATTAAGCTCTCTTTCAAATCTCGCCGATGTCCCTAACATGAATTGGTGCAAATTTGCACGGTCCCATATGATCAACAACGTCATGTCGTGGAAGGCGGCTATAGCTAATTCCCCTAAAACTTATTTTAAGGGACCGATTCTGATTTTCCAGATTATCTACTTGGATAGATGTGTTTTCATGACGAGAACGGTGCGTCGATCATTTGGACGGATGAGAAAATTAGAGAAAGGGTTAAGTTGGAGAAGCAGAAGGGGGTGGCTTTGGCAAGGGCTCTTTTGAACCTATATTTGCTTATGTTGCACCTCAACATGAACGTGAACCTGTATCTGTACGTTTACCTGAACCTGAACCTCAACCTCAAATTGAACCTCAACCTCAACCTGAACCTCAACCTGAACCTGAACTTGAAGCTGAACCGGTTGATGAGAGGAAAGAATCCATCAAGGTTTTGGCAAGCACAGCCATTCGACTTGCAGACATTTATGGCGACTTTACCAAAGCAGTTAGAAATGCTAAGTGTAAGGCTCCCGCTTTCCCTTTGTCACGCAAATGTCAAAGTTGGCGATTGTTTATTTGAAGGATTTTCCTTTCACAAAGAGAGTACGAGAAGAAGGTGAAAGGGAAGGTGCTGATTGTGAAAGGGAGGGTGCTACCATGGAGAAGATGGAGGGGGATGAAGTGGAAAAGGACATTGAGAAAGATGAGAATGAATTGAAGGAGAGAAAGGAGGAGGTGGCAGTGGAGAAGGAGTTGAAGAAGGATGAGGGTAAAGTGGAGGAGGAGGAGTTGAAGAAGGAGGAGGTTGACATGAGTTGTGCAGATGATGCGTTTCTAGACAATCCTACTGTCATGGCTGAATTAGAAGGGATCCTTAATAATGCATACACTCATGTTGGCAAGGTGTTTGATTCACATCATGAAAATTTGTGGAACGAAAAAAGAAAAAGGAAAAGAGGGATAAGGCGCTTCTGGAAGGACCGTCTTTCAGCCTTTTTAGTGGTGATGATGCACCATATAACTCTCAAGAGTTCCTTGACTCCAGGTTGCAGGCTGCTTCAAGTGTTCCTCATTCAAGCACAACAACTACGTCTTCTGTTCCAGTAGTTCGTCCTTTATCGCCAATATCGCCAATTCTGATCTCATCCCAACCATCCCAACCGTCGCCTGTAGTTATCTCCTCTCAAGTATCGTTGGATGAATCGCCAATTGAGCCCTCTTCTCCAGCTGCCCCCTCAGATTATGCCATTGAGAGGCAGGTGGCAGGTAGAAGGGTGCTCCCTAAGAGGTGTGTTGAGGTAGCGAATGTTTACCGGTCACCTTACTTTATCAGAAACGTGGACATGGTTCGTGACTTGAGTCGATCGGAAAAACTGGTAGGAGACTATGAATTTTCAGAGGACTTAGATGAAGAGTATGTATCACTCTCCTATATTTTAATCTTATTCGGCATATATGCATTACATTTTCTTTGTATAACACTAAGTTTCATGTTATCATAACTGTATAGGGAGGTTTTATTTAGCTGTGTGGGCAAGACTCTGACACGAAGTCATATGAAGAGTTTGCTTCTTGATCCTCGAGTTCATACAGATGTCATTTCTGTGTGGTGTGATTATTTGAATGAGGGCAACAAATTCAGAAATCGTAAATGCCCTTGCCGTCTATTTATCACAGAGACAACTAACGTATGTGTTCTATGGTTGTTCTCAACCTTGGGCTGCATTAGACTTTCGAATGCATGAAATAATCTTGTAGATGCACGAAATACCAATCTAGGTGCATTAAACAACACTGAACATGCATCAAATAAGTGTCCAATTATTACAAGTTTTAATTCTCTAATACGAGTCACCTAATTTAATGAACAGATTGACTCATTGGATGTCAAATTTGCAGACGTGAAGTTGGTAAGTCCTTCATGATTTTCACATTTCCATGGTTGTTCTCAACTAAGTATCTTTCTTTTCATTATTGTCTTTGTTTTCAATGTCGTACAGGTTTTCATTCCTATTGTTACACCCTTGCCATTTGTCTTCTGTTACCATGTTAGTAAGAAGCTGTTAGAAGTGATGCACTTGATGCCTCCGTCAACTGACTATTCTCGCCATGTTAGATCTGTGGTATATCTTCAGATCTTTTTGCAATAAAGTGCCTGATTTTCGTCTAATTTTTGTGAGAGATTATTTACTTGTCATTGTTTTACCTTTATCTGAAGAACTTGTTGGGTACGCTTTCAAGTAAGATTCCAAACTTGGTGTCTTCATGGCTTTTGATTCCTAAGTTTTATATTGCGCACGTTGCCGTTGATGTCGAGCATGATACTGGAATCTACCTCATGCGTCATATGGAGATGTACAACGGGGCTAAGGGACGCTTAGGTTCAAAGGTGGGTCGTAAAGGGAGTAAGTCTGTATTATTTAATTCAACTTTTCCTTGTATGTGCATTAAAAATGAAGTCACTGATGTTGATTTCTTTTGTTGTTATTGTTCAGAGAGTTGATGTTAAACGTTATGTTGTGAGGGTTTGCAATGAAATTCTAACTTGGCGATACAACTCTTATAAACTTCAAGTGAGGGCTGCAGCAAAGGCTTACAAGAATGGCGTTCAGATTCGGTAATGGGAAATCTTAAGTAGCTTTGTTTTCCGTTTTTCCATGTAAATAAAGGAGCTTTTATTTTCCCCTTTTCTCAGTAATCAAGCGCCACATGATGATTTATCATATACAGATGCACACTTGATCAATTATATTCGGAATAATAAGAAGAACAAGGAGTAAGTTCTAACTGACCATACAACTTTTTAAAAACTTTAGTTTTTCTCCACTCTCTGCTGTTCCGTGTTTTCTAATCTAATTGCAACTTGTGCATCATTAATGAGGTCGTTGTAGAAACCGATTGGTTGCAAGTTACCCAAGATGCGCTGCAAACCTTGCTGCCAGGAAATTGGGTAATGGATATGGTTATTGATGCTGTTGGTATTCGTACTACAATCGAAAACCCAAGTGTTGTGTATTTTCCGACAATCATAAAGGTATTCATATTCCTTATTGTGTCAAATGCTTGTTTTTGGTTTTTGAAATGACAAAGAATTTTGACAAATGTTCTCAAATTTCAGGGAGTTGTCGGTAAAAAGGGGTTTCGAAGTCAATACGTCCTACTTGACTACTTGCCCCTCAATCTAAACACAACCCAACTGGTAAATAAATATTCTCTTACTTTTTTTTTCCATGCAATTTTTTTCCAATGCATTTTTTTTCCATTTGAAGTCGATAAATCCTACTTGACTAGTTTGTAATATTTTAGGCTTTCTTTCCTTATTGTGTGGAGAAATCACATTGGTTTGCATGCGTTGTTGACTTTGGGAAAAGGATGAACTTCATACTCGACTCCAACCTGCCCAGGCGCCGTGAAGTCAGGCAAAAATTTTTAGTTGAACAGGTATGATTTATTAGTTTTTGCACAAAAACATGTTACCCCTCACTTATTATATCCGGAAGGTCAAGCTCAACAGCTTTTGACTACCCAAAATGCATTGTCGAATGAAAATATCACAGGTGATCTTTATGTGCATGAAATACCCTTCTATGTGCATGACATACCCTTGCATGTGCATTAAATAACCTTATACCACAATCACAATCACTCACTGTCTTGTTTTTGTATAGCTCCTGCCTGCTTTAGAGATCATCGCAAGAGACTCTCCAAGATACACAAGGTTGTTGGAGATCAAGACTTTTCAGTGGGAGGTTGTGCAAGTGCCTCAACAAAATAATGGGTATTCTTGTGGAGTTTATTTGTTAAACTGGCTAGAAAATTTGTGTGATCAAGCATCATGGAGTGATAAGAGTTCTTACGAGGTATAAATTTTTCAACAAACTTTTGTAAACATTATTCAGTATATTTTATTTCAAGCATTTCAATATTTGTTGTCAATAAAATTTTTACGTAGGATTTGGATGAATATGGTACGAGTATGATTGCACGTCTCATCAAATGGAAGCGAAACAAGAGAAAGGTAAATATAAAGAACCTTGAATGCCTAATTTAAATTTTGCCTAATTTTAATCTTCTTTTCATTAGATTCTGTCTCGGAGTGACTTTAATTTTACGTAACAAAGATTTCCCCCCGTTTTTTTGTAGGATTATCACTAGGTGATATTTTCTAAACACTTGAGTCGAGGGATGTGCAAAGGGAGTGGCAGATGACCTAATCCAAAATTCGAAACATTGTCATTTTTTGATCAGATTCCTTGAGTCGAGGGATGTACAAAGGGAGTAGACCCTGGAATATTGGATTCTTGTGGAGTTTATTCTGGAATATGTAGTACACTAAGTCTTGAAAATACATATTAGATTTTGGAATATGTAAGGCGTGTAAGACATGAAGTCATGTTTCTGGACTAATTCTAAAAACATGTCACGGGGCAACGAAAACGAGAAACAATTTTCAAAATTGGATAACGAACATGTCACGAGGCAACGAAAACGAGAGACAATTTTCTAAATTGGATAACGAACATGTCACGAGGCAACGAAAACGAGGGACAATTTTCAAAATTTGACAACGAAAAGACTGTAATGAAATCTGAAAACATCGTAAATGCATTAAAAACTGTTCCACATGCATGAAATAACAGTGTACATGCACGAAATATGTAACTCATGTGTCCAAGGTCAAATCTTAAAGTAATCTCAAGTGAACTTTTAAATTGTTGCATTTTAATTTAGATTTTGGAATTTTATTATTAACTTTGACGGTTGGGGATGTGGTAGCAAAGAATGATGTAGTGGTAGATCAAATTAATCGCCGTAAGGTTTCTTGATACTCGCATCACTACAAGAAAAAGGCTGATTTGCAACGGACTAATTGCAACGAACTGTATAAGCCGTTGCTAAGTATTACTTGCAACAGATATTATTATATTTGCAACGGATATTAAATTATGCAACGGCTAAATGAAAATTTGCAACGGATATTAAATTATGTAACGGCTTAATGAAAATTTGCAACGGATATGCGTCATATCTATTGACCCGCCTAATAAATTTAAAGCTGGTTAATTTATGCAACGGATTTTGTAATGCCTATCCGTTGCATATTGGTTAAACTCCTACAATCTATATCTATCTATCTATCTATCTATCTATCTATCTAAAATATAAAACAAGAACCACTATACATAAACTTATAGACGTGTCAGCTCCACAGGCAAAAAATTCCCGCCTAACATCAGCTTAACCCTAATTTTTTTACAGATCCTTAATTATTTCCCTTATTATCAAACGATTATTGCCGCTTTCTTATCTCTCTCTCAGTTTGTTTGATTGTTCTTCTCCTTCCCTTCACGTTATTTCTCCCCCCATCGTCCAGATTCTTGCAAGTCTTCAGATTCAATTACAATCAAAGAGGTATGTAGTTTCCTTTGATTTTTATTAATGCTTTATAATTTGTCACTAATTCTTAATTTGCTTATGTTTTGACAAGATTAATTGTGCATATTCAGCCGTTGAAATTACACATCTTTGTATTCATCTAAATTTAGTCCCCGAATTTTGTGTGTGCGCAATTTAACATACTCTGCTTCCTCTCACTTTGTTTTAGTTTGATATTGCTCCCACATATTCCTATTGTGTCTGGAATAGAAAGATGAAATATTGAGTAACATTCATGTATAAGGGCAAAACCCCATATAAGTTAGATCAGAGTATGAAAATACTTCAAATATGAAAATTGAAAATGTTAAAAACAAAGCTACCAAATTTGAGCAGCCATGTAATGATTTTCAAGTGTTCATAGGGGATTTGCTAGGTAATTGATGGTGTCTATCAATAATTCAATATCACCTAAACATTGGGCTTTACACCAGCTCTGATAACATAACACTACAAGGACACGGTAATTTATCTTCAAGATCAAGTCTTACTCTTATATAGTATCGACAATTTTCTAGGAAGGGCGATATGGATTTATATACTATTATTATTATTACTATACATGGCACAAATGTAATCCTTAGTAAAGCGTCTATGAGTTTACTTCAACAATGCGACTATGTTCTAAGTAGATTGTGACGGGTCCAGTTTTAGTTCTAAGTAATCCTTTTAGATCTCTTTGTTTTGATTGAGCAGCTTTCTGATAGTAGACAAATAAATTAGGACTTAGAGCACCCACAATAGAGAGGATAATGCCTCCTTTTAGCACCCTGTCTTTTAGGAGGAGGTCCTCTCTTTTGTGGAGATGTATGGAACATCATCTTAGCAAAATAGCAAAAGGATGTTCTCTATTTCCTCTATTTTTAGAGGAAGTATAGCATTGGCCCTTGTGCCAACTATTTAATAATATTTTTCCATGTGAATTATTTCCTTTTATTTTTTTTTCTTTTGTAAGAAGTTAAAATGTACATAAATGGATAGACGATGGATAAGAGGATCCTCTCTAATGTAGACAAAAATATAGGGAGGAGGATAAACATAGTGGAAATGAAGGTGGGTCATAGAAAATGTGGTATGTCCAAAAATGAGAGGATGAAAAAACAAATAAAAGGATCATAACATCATCTCTATTGCTCATGCTCTTATATAGTTCATGTAGTTTTCTTTTCTTTTTAGGGATAATGATGGTTAAAGAGTAATATATGAACCAGTATTGAGGCATTTTTGTTGGGTTACTTGGGTAATGGGTATTATAATTTTGAGCTGTGTTGATTTTCGCTAATGTGTGTTGATTTTACGTCAACTAAATATTTGACTATAAGCTAACTTTGCTTGAGTTAATTATTCCAGATTGCGTATTAATAAGTTCTGTTATTTGAAGAGTTATAATGATAAAGAATGCAACTTTAATCTCTACATTTTTTTTTAAATTAATCTATATGGGTTGTTTTCCCATTTTGGAGTAGGTTGGATTTTCATTTTCTTTGTAGTTATAGAAGATGAAGCCTATGTTAACATTACATTTAATGTAAAAAGTAAAAACATGATATCATACAAATAGTTTTGTATCCTCATTTTGAGGGGTATTAATCCAGTAGTTGGTTTGTTATTTTAGTCAATAGTGTGGAACTTTATCCGAGATTTGATTAATTTTTTTTAATGTGTGTTGAAGCTGAGTGATACCATATTTTAAAGTATTGTTAAACTTATTAAGGAGAGTACCGAGTAGTATTTTTTGATGGGATCTGTATACTCCCTTCTACCCACTATTTTCTTCTCCTATCCTTTTTACATAAGAAATAAGGAAATGAATTTGGACCACAGAAAACACACTACCCACCTGCAAATGAATTTGGACCATACAGATCTTCCAAAAAAAAAAACTAGGGAATAAAACATGAATAATTCGTTTTAGAAAATAGAGAAGAAAATAGAGGATAAGAGCCAAGAGGGTAGATGTCTTTTATACGGGAGCTACGAAGGTTTTACATGTTTATAAAGCTTTGGTAGATGTCTATTATCAATTTGTCATATTTATTTCATTGTAGCTTTTGCCGATATAAGAGTTAGAGCGTATGGTGGCATGTGTTTTAAATTGATTTTTTATTAATACCGACCCTTAATTGGCTTGCTTAGATATCAAATTTTTTATCCAATGGTTATGCATTTAAAATAAATAATATTTTAAAATAAAAATTGTGCAGTGTCTATTAATATACCCGTGCAACTTTGCAGTTGCACGGGTTTAAACTAGTATAACTATAATACAAGAACCACTAAACATATTGCTGAACACATGTCACGTCGACATGAAAAATTTTCCCGCTTATTGGAGTCTAACCCTAAAACATGTGTAAACCAATATCCCTTTTTTAAGCCGCCTGCTATTATCCTCTCATTCTTTCTTATTTTAATTTTCACCTCTGCCTCAAACCCTCAACATTTTGTCCTCCATCTTTTTCCCCACAAATTTGCTCTTTTGCCTTTTCCATCCGTCATATTTGAAAAATCTTGGAATATGAAAAGTAAAGGTTATCGATACTAGCACCTCTAAGTATCAAATATAAAGAAATGATTCAATGGCGGTAAGACGGATTAATGCTTCGCTTCTCATAATTTGTTACAGAATACAACAAGGAAAATTTAGGACGAACGTGGGACGATCGAGTTTCCAGTGTATTGCATCATCCATACTGGTATGTTATGTTTCATTGTTTGTTTCAATTAACCAGTTGGATATATGATATTTCTTAATATTCTTCCATCTTTCCATTTCATCTATTTACAGTAACATTTAATTAGGGTTTATACTTTTTGGGGCATTGAGTCATTGAGATCTTGAACACTTGCTCTTTTGTTAGTTGTGCTAAACTAAACGGATGATTCGTTCCTAACTGGCCACAATTCAGCTATATTACTAATGTTTCAATGTTATTGCTAATATACATGTATATGTCATTTTGTGTAATTGTTGTATAATATGTCAACAAGTATGGTGTCAATTCATTTTTATCTAATTAGCCGTCTTCGAATCATTTTGAGACTAAAGTTCTCATGTTGTTATTGTTGTTGTTGCTTTTGAAAGCAATCGTGTTTGTTAAGCAGTTGTTTGCTATAATAGAGTTTCATAGAACTTAGGAACTCCGATTGTGGGGGGATGCTTTAACAAACACTACTTTAAACAACAAATCATTTGACATTTGTAATGGAACCTTTAGTTGGAATGTATTTTTGTTTTTAGGATTGTGTATCATTGACACGGATCGGATCGGCAGGTTGTGCTCAGCTTTTTTGTGACCTAATCTTGATTGTACCAGAACTTTTACTCTTACGGTAAGCACTTCTGAATAAAATATACTAAAAGATGAACATATACTAAAACTCCATATAAGCTAAGTGGCCATAGTCTGAAAATATTATTTCAGACACAAATGTTAAGAAACTAAAGCTATCAATTAAGTTCTCTATTTTTGAATGATGGTAAGTTCAATTATGGGATTTCCTTCAGTGTTTGTGTGTTAAACTAAATTTGTTACCATGTTTAGGCTAATGGAGGAGATTACCCACCTGCAATTGAGTTATTGAAAGCAACAACAACGAAGAAGACGGGAGGATACGTTTCAGAGAAAGCTGAAGATTACGTTGTAAGTTTTGATTTTTTTAAATGATTTTGAAACTTCGTCTTGCTGGTTGTCTTTGATTCCAACCCGAGTATTGAAATACAATGGAGGGATGTGTGAGGCTTGTGGTTTGATGGTGTTGAACTTTCAGCTGCGGTGTAGGCTTCAGATTCGTGTAGGCTTGGATGTTATAATGGTTTAGCTGTAGTGTAGGCTTGGATGTTATGATGGTTTAGCTGTAGTGTAGGAATTTAAATCATGTAAACTCTAGCCTCCCACATATTTAACTCCACTGATGAACCAAACAAAATGACACTAAATAGTAAATTCTTAAAAATAAATATCACACCTCAACATTAGTACTGCGTAGGCTATCACGAAGAAATGGTTTGATGCCCTCCCCATGATTAGTGTTCATTAAACCTAGAGCATATAGAGCCCCGCCTTCAGAATAAGGACTGGACATGATGAGGTTGGATTGTCTTAACTGATTCAGTTATCCGTTATGTTCCAGGTATCTATTGAGGCAGAAATTAGTGCCCTTC
The DNA here is from genome assembly GCF_048544455.1 of Silene latifolia. NCBI lineage: Eukaryota > Viridiplantae > Streptophyta > Magnoliopsida > Caryophyllales > Caryophyllaceae > Silene > Silene latifolia. Next base: position 3,735,246 of record NW_027413661.1, on the reverse strand, counting down.
AATCTCAAGGTGAAACGGATATCAATAAAGATAAAATCTACCTTGAAAAATGCGGCTTTAATAAGAAGGGGTTAGTTTTTGATACTGGAGCCGCACGCAAGCATTACTTTGAACGCTCGGCTACTGGAAGTAGAGAGTCCAACAATATCGACCAGGATTATTCGCCCGGAATACTACCTCGACTTGTGAGCAAGAATGTTGAAACTGAGCTCCGCAACAAAGTGCTCGAAGACAAAGTACAAAGAATGGAGGCGTTTCTACAAGCAAAGTTTGGGTCTGACTTTGACCCAAATTGTGATAGCAACCAGTTCCAAAATCGAGACGACTTCAATGATGATGGTGGAAGTGGCAACTCGACATCAATCCCAACTAATTAGCTAGATTACTCCATAATAGCTAGACAACGAAATTGCTTAGCAAATTACGTATGGATTTTTTTGAGGATGTTTTCAATGTATGTACTCTTTTAAATTTGCTAAATGAACAATTCCAAGTTTCTATATTGTTGGCTTCTTTAAAGTTTATTGTTTAATTGTTTGATATCGTAACGAAATGGAGGAAAATGGATGCAGGAATGCTTGAATCTCTCATTTGTGTTTGCAACGGAAATTACAGGTTTTGTGACAGCTATCCATTAATTAAAAAAGTCAATGCATTTGTGTTTGCAACGGAAATTACAGGTTTTGTGACGGCTATCCATTAATTTAAAAAGTCAATTTGTTGACTTTTCCCTCTACTATGCAACGGAAATTTTTTTTTTTGCAACGGAAATCCGTCTCATAATTGACCAAACAGGTGCCACGTGGACCTCATTTAAGCAACGGATCATTCGTTGCAAGAAATATACGTCCGTTGCATAAAAATTAGCAACGCCGATCCGTTGCATATTTTTTCATTTGCAACGCCATATAAGCAACGCACCAGTTTGCAACGGATATCCGTTGCAAACTGTATATAAGCAACGGATTAGGGTTATTTCGCAACGGATTGGTCCGTTGCAAATAGGCCTTTTTCTTGTAGTGCATAATGTGTGCATGAAATAACGTTCTTTGTGCATGAAATACATGTGTATGTGCATGAAATACCGTTGTATGTGCACGAAATAATGGTGACAAGAACACTCAGGCTTTACATTCTATAAGTGTTACATTCATTCGTTTTAAGAAAAAAAGTCCAACATCTATCAAATAAAATATAAAGTCCCGAATTATTCAATAAGGCAAATGTCCAATATCTATCAAATAAAATAAAATTCCCGAATTTTTCAATAAGGTAAAATAAAAAATTACTCTACTCATTGTCGGTTGTCCTTCGGTCACAATTTCTACTGTCGTGGTTCGCCATCTCCCCACAGGCCCTGCATTTTCTTAGCGCTTTCTTGTTCACTTCCCCAGCTCGTTCTCTTTGTGAGATCAGCCTTTCTCCTGTGCCTTTATTTTTGCACTGTCTTGGAGGCAAAACCTTAATCTCACTAGGAATGTTTGTTCCTAAAAGCATCCCAATTTCAGCATTCTTGTCCTTTACCTTTGCAATACCAGTATTTCCACTTTCATCAGGGGTAATTTTTACCCTTTCCTTGAACTCACGCAAAATTCTAAGCAACTCATCACAATGCCCAGGACTCTGTTCAACAAGTGCCACACAAGTAAACAACTCTGACCATAACTCGCCAACTTTGTTTTTCTGTACATCCATTGATGTACAATCAAGCAAGCAACTGGCCATTAGGGCCGACGATTGGCTGGCAGGTTGCTAGTTTGCTCCACCGACTAAGCAGGTAGTCACTTGGAACTTTCTGAATTCCCCGATCTTTAAAGACACACAGAGCATGTCGCCAAAGCATTCCATGTCTTTTAAACTTCTTGCATGTGCATACCACTGAAACATCATCCTTCTTAAAACCAACCTTATACGTTTTATTTTGAACTTGATCTATGATATCTGTGTATAGAATTGGATAGGTTTTATCTTTTTCTTTATCCCCAACACCACATGAATAGCAAGCTACTTCGACTTCCTTTTGAAACTCGCCGAAAATTGTTGGAGTGTAGATTTCTGATGCATGCTTTTCTAGGGCTAATGGAGTCGACAACTGGGGGAAGGAGTTTTTTGATTGTGCAACAAGTTTCGAATGAGTCCATCTTTGAGCATCCATTGCACTCTCAAATCTCATCCAAAACTCAACTAGGGTTAAATTAGGATTAGTGAAGTTGCTGAAAAAGTGGTTTTCTGACTCTGACCTGGAGGTCGTTCTCATCAAGCCTCCTAAAAACAGATCACGAAAGTAAGCTGGAACCCACATATTTCTAATGTTGTACTTCTCCTTAAGCCACTCGTTATCCGACAACCCATGAGATTCAACTATTGTTGTCCACCTTTCCTCAAATTCAGGCGGCTCCACAACTTCGCTCCAAACACATCGCTTTATCTTCTTCAGGAACTCAGTATCTTTACATATTACAGGCCCTACTTTCTCAGGCAACTTTTTAAGTATGTGCCACATGCAATATCTGTGTTGCACCTTGTCTTTCCAGGCTAATTTCATTCCTTCTTCTATCCCCGCATCTTCATCAGTTATCATACAAACTGGATGACGACCGCCCATAGCCTCTACGAATTTCGTAAATAGCCAAGCAAAGGACTCCTTACTCTCATTTATAATAAGTCCAGCCCCAAAGGTCACGCATCTCTTATGATTATCCACCCCTGTAAAAGGACCAAATATCATCCTATAATTGTTTTTTCTAAAGGTCGTATCAAAAGAGGTCATGTCCCCGAATAGCAAATAGTTTTTAATACTAATAGGGTCAGCCCAAAACACATGTGACAATCGACCTATCTCGTCTACCTCAAAATCAAAATAAAAAGATGGACACATGTGTTTTATCTTCATAAAATGCTCAATAAGCATTTGAGCATCCCCCTCTGATAAATAATTTTTGATATCTTTAGAAAAGTTCTTAAAGTCTTCCAATGACGCACCCACATTCCTATAACCTCTAACATACTCCTTGAACAACCTATACGACTTAACTGGACCTATGTTATTTTTGGAGTTGTCAATTATCATTTTTTTGTGAACTACATTCAACTCTCTCGTTTGTGTCAAATGTACCATTGTTGATGGTGTTTGTGGCATATGATTATGACCTTCATGAAAATCATATATTTGGTATTTACCCATATCAGGACCTTCCTCCAAAATTCGCTTTAATTTAATACAAGAAGGACATTCTATCCTAGTCCTTTGCCTCCTGTGATTTTTCCCTTTCGCTTCACATACTCCAGCCTTATTACACACAACTTTTTTATGCGTAACGACACCAGTTTTAGACTTTTGTGAGCTTAATCTAGTCACAAACCCACATTCTTTTGCATATGCTTCATAAAACTCAACACCTAGTTCAAGCTTATCGAATAGCATACCAATAACAGGCTTAAGATGGTTGAGACACTCAAAAACCCGATTCGTGTTGCTTGAAGAACCTTCTGCTGCCTCCTCGTCCTCTGCCTCCTCTACTATGATATCTGCATATGTGGTGCAACTAAAGTAAGAAAGGTGAGGGATACAAAAGCATATGAAATGTACCTTTAAAAAGCTAAAAACATCAAGCAACTACCACGATGAATAGAATTGTACCTTCAACAAATTCGAAAGTCACAACTTCAGGAACATCATGTTCAACTGCTATTGCAGATATTTCTAATATAGGCTGACATGCATTAGCTTCAACATTCGCTCCTTCGTTTGTAATGACATTTGAAGAAGTTTGTGATAGTATTGAGGAGTTGTCTTTGTCATTATTGCTGCAATAAGAAATGTCAAAAATTAAATAAGCAACAATACAACAGTATAATTCATGAAATTGAGTCCCTGATTTTAACAAATGTAGGAAATTTCACAATTTCTCCAACCCTAATTTCTCAATTAAGCCAATTTGATGCATATAAACAGGAATTTGATGCATATAAACAGGAATTTGGATGCACATAAACAAGATTTTGATGCACATAAACGGTCTCCAACCCTAATTTCTCAGTTTTCCCAATTTAATTCATGAAATCCTAATTTCTCAATTAAGCCAATTTGATTCACAAAATCACATTTTGATGCACCTAAACAGGAATTTGATGCACATAAACAGGAATTTGGATGCACATAAACAAGATTTTGATGCACATAAACGGTCTCCAACCCTAATTTCCCAGTTTCCCCAATTTAATTCCTGAAACCCTAAATTCAGAAGCATGATTTATCAATCCAGAAACTTAAGAGACGAATCAAACCCTAATTTCATGGTTTCAACAAATTTCTCAAATCCCCTAACCGTAATTTCTCAGTTTCCCCAATTTAATTGACGAAATCCTAAATTCAGAAGCATAATTGTTCAATTCAGAATTCTAATCGGTTAATCAATCCCTAATTTCACGAACAATCTAATTTAATCGACTGAATCAACTAATTTCACAACAAATAATCATAAAGATCAAAATTTTACCTCGAATTTAAAGGCGTCATTGATTGAAGCAGCGTCGAAAGGTTGATTGTCGAAGAATTTATCGTTCGATTGTAGAGAAAGTTAAGGTTTGATTAACGAAGAGGCGATGGCGGAAGGTTTTAATAGTCGACAGATGAGTTGAAGAGAGAGAGATAAAGAATGATGAGAGAGAAAGCAAAATTTAAAAATGACTGAGATTGGGTGGGTTTGGAAGGGACGCGCGAAAAAATTTGGTTTGTTTGAGATAATACACAGCGTGTGTATTATTGGATTGTAGTATTATTAGTAGTTCTCATGGTTCTCATTATATGGGTGGTTCTCACCGGATCTCGACCCTATATATATATATATATATATATATATAGTGGAGTTCTAATGAGTCCTTCATATCCCATTGAGTCTATAAGTCCCTCTAAGGGCCATTGGATGGACTCAATGAATGGTTGAGATGAATTTGATTAAGGGCTATTAAAAAGAAAAGGAAAAAAATGTGGATGGTTGAGATTGAAAATAACAAAAATTAAAATTATCACTAATCAAATTTCTATACACTAATTAACTTTTCTTTCTCTCTCTAGCCCCTAATTAATCAGTTTTTGAGTTTCAGATTTTATGAGTGTAAAAGTAATGTTGTATGAGTGTAAATTTGATTTTTTGTCACGGAAATTTTGAATTTTTATAATTTTAACATTTATGGAGTGTAAATTTGATGTTTTACGAATGTAAATGTAATATTTTAAGAGTGTAAATTTAATTTTTTGTGACGGAAATTTTGAATTTATATAATTTTACATTTTACGAGTGTAACTTTGATGTTTTACGAGTGTAACTTTAATATTTTAAGAGTGTAAATTTGATTTTTTGTGACCGAAATTTTGAATTTTTATAATTTTAACATTTAACGAGTGTAAAATTGATGTTTTGCGAGTGTAAATGTAAATATTTTATGAGTGTAAATTTGAATTTTTAGGTAATTTTCTATATAAAATTTGAATTTATATAATCTTAACATGTTACAGAGTGTAAATGTGATGTTTTACGAGTGTAAATGTAGTATATAAGTGTAAATTTGAAGGTTTGAAGGTTTAAGGGTCTAACTTTGGTACTTTTGAGTGTAACTTTGTCCTTTAGAAGTGTAACTTTGGTCCTTTACGAGTAAAACTTTAGTCCAACTATCAACAAACACCACCGTCGTCCTCCACCACCAACTCATATCCACAAAAAGATCTATCGTAAATCTGAAGAAAAAAAAAACAAAAAAATGAGATTTTTTACGAGTGTAAATGTAAAGAAGTACGAGTGTAACTGTAAAGTAATACGAGTGTAACTGTAAAGAAATTTGAGTGTAAATTTAATAAAATATGAGTCTAAGTGTAAATCTGGAAATGAGTGTAACTTTAATATAGTACAAGTGTAAATCTGAAAAATGAGTGTAATTGTAAAGAAATACGAGTGTAAATGTAAAATAGTACGAGTGTAAATGTAAAATATTTTTTTGAATTTACAAGTGTAAATTTAAAGAAATACGAGTGTAAATGTAAGTAAATACAAGTGTAAATTTAAAGAATTATGAATGTAAATTAACAGAAATGCGAGTGTTAAGTGTAAATCTGAAAAAGTAAGTCTGAAAAAGATATATAGAATACGAGTGTAAATCTGAAAATAAATATAGAACAAGATCCGAAAAAAAAAAAAAAAAAAAAAATTAGACGAGATCTGAAAAAATGAATTTAAATGAAAAAACACTTTATAAGACGAGATCTGAAAAATGAAAAAGGAACCCAATAAACCAGATCTAGAACATAAATCTGGAAAAATATATAACAAGACGATTTTTTAAAAGACGAGATTTGAAATATTATAAAACAAGACGATATTTGAAAAATAAACGAGATTTGTGACAAATTAAAAACAACAAACTCCCATCTGAAAAGAAAAAAAAACAAAATATAAAAAACAAAAAACTCATTCAAAACTGAATAACAAACACATGAAAACTATAAAAAAAAACTGGAAAATGAAGGCTGAGAGAACAGCCTGTTGCCGCCAACCACCACGACCCCTAATTTAACGGTACGGGTGTGGCGAGGGTGCGGCCTGTGGTCGTTGGTTGTCGGCGAGGGTGCGGCAGGGCTGGAGCGTGGTGTGTGGCGGCGTTGTAGGGGGCTGTCGACTTGTAGATCTGGTGTTATGGTGCTTGGCTTTGGTGTGGCGGTTGGTGGTTGTAGGTCATGCGGTAGTGGTGCGTGAGGGTGGCGGTTGTAGGGGCATGAGGGTGGGAGTTCTGGTGCGTGAGGGTGTTGGTGGTGCGTGAGGATGGCGGTAAGAGAAAGGGAGGCAGGTAGTTGGGCTGGTGGAGGTGGAGGTGTGGGGCTCCGATCTGGACAAAAGGGGAGAAATGGAGGAAGTTGGACGGTCGGTTGGCGTGGTTGTCCGCTAGTGGTGGTGCGTGGTGGTGGGTGTATGGTGGTTGGTGGTGGTAGGTGGGTGGGTGAGTGAGGAAGAGAGAGGGAAATATTTTTTGAGTTTTTTTATTTATTTGGTTTTTAGAGAGAGGAGAGGAATGATATTTGTGTGATAGGAGAGATAAGTGAGTTGAAAAAAAAAGCTTTCATAGTTAAATTAGGGTTTGATTAGTGATGGTAGAGAGGGAAAGTTATTAATTGGCATCAATCCCTTAATTTTAGCCTTAATCGCTTACTTTTTCCCTTCAATCTCAGCCTTCCATCTCATCTTTTGAATGGCCCTAAAGAGGACTTATGGACTCAAGAAATTTGGGTGGACTCATTTGATCTCTCTCTCTCTCTCTCTCTCTCTCTCTCTCTCTCTCTCTCTCTCTCTCTCTCTCTATATATATATATATATATATATATATATATATATATATATATATATATATATATATATATATATATATATATATATATATATATATATATATATATCCTATCTCAATTATTATTATTATTATTGTTATTATTATTATTATTATTGTTGTTGTTGTTATTATTATTATTGTTATTATTATTTATTTATTTATTTATTTATTTATTCCACTTATCTTAGATATTTTACATATTATATTTAATATATTTTAAACCTAGCAATTTCCTAAAAACTTCCTTATTCCTATATATATATATATATATATATATATATATATATATATATATATATATATATATATATATATATATATATATATATATATATAATGGGATCATCTAAGTCCACTCCAAAACCTTGAGTCCATAAGTCTTCATCCAAGCCATTGGATGGGCAAGATGAATGGTTGAGATGAAAAGCTAAAAAGATGATTAATTAGCTAATTTATGGTCTCTCTCTCTACCCACACTAATTAACCACCCATCTTAATTAACCACCCTTTCTCTGATTTCTCTCATTTCTCAAACCCACAATCTCTCTCTATTCCACTTCTCTCTCATTCCTCTAATTCCTCTCATTTCATAAACCACAAAAAAAACCCAATAAATCACCTCCCCACTATTCAAATAAATCACCCACCACACAACCCCTCGTTCGCCGCACAACCCTTCGTCCGCCGCCTTTCCTCGTCGACAACCAGCCACCACCGGCCTCCATTCTCCTCGTCGACAACCCGTATCACCACCACCGCGTCCTCTCCACCACTCGTCGCCATCACCGACCCAACAACCACCATGCCACATTACACCCGACCTCCCTTCTACCCGGCTTCCTGTTGGAATATGTGTCCTCCGACAATAATGCGATCACAACTGTTGATCATGATGATCACATGTTTAAGTCTCATTATAAACAATACAATTGGGAAGTAACATTTCTCACAACGGTCCACACATATCGGTAATGATTGGCTGACTAGAGTTTGACATTACTGTCGTGCGACGGTGGTGATCAGTTGATCCCCTAGGTCATATCTATAGGGCAACACTCTTAATTGATCAATTAATTGATCGTATAACGTTACGAGTCAATTAATTTAATTAAAATTGACCGATGATTTTGGAAGTAATATTTACGTATCTCATTGAAATTGATTAAAATGAGATACGGTCTGAGTAATCGAATTCTATCATTACTCAGATGAAATTATTGTTTAAGGAAATAATTAAATTTGAATGAATTATTATAAATACAAATTGTTGTGATTTATAATTGGTAATATATTTTGGTACAAGTAATTATGAATTACTAAGTCGATTTTTGTATATGACGTATTTTTATTAATACGTTGATTTTTAATATGTTAAGAATACATAACAAATTTATGTAACATATGACATGTGACATATTGACAATTGACAAAAATAAAATGGATTCCATATTATCCATATGTGCCGAAAATAAAGAGGAGGATTAGGCTAATATTGTGTTTGATTATGTTAATGAAAAACACAATCATTTCCCTAATAGACTAGCCATGCAACCTAGTTTACATTGTGAAGATAAACTCATGCATCCATTGGCTCTCTCTTTTCTTCCCTCCTCTTCCCTTTCCCGGTTTTCCATAGGAAAAACAAAGCGGTTTTTGCCTTATATTTTGGTAAAACAATACATTACAATGTTGTTGGTTCATTCATTCATTATTCATTCACCAAAATATTTTTAGAGAGATAAAAATATTTCACCTTCCTCTTCTCCTCTCCTAACCGGTTTGTGGGAGATAAAACCAAATTATTTTGGGTCAATTTTTCTTACAAAATTAATATTGTCTAGTATTCATAATATTAATTTTATTAAGAGTGTGCTTTGGGTATTAATCCTTGGGAGAGATCCTATACTTAGGTCTTTGTTCATCCATAAAGGAAAGCACAAGAACAAGAGAGAAGGTGATCTCTCTTGTGCCCATATAAACCGAATTTCCAATGTAAGGATGAATGTTTCTTCTTTATATTGTTTATAAGTTTGCATGCATAAGATCACCATTAATTTTATGAGTAAATTAAAATAAAAAATATATGAATATGTTAAGTATATAGATCTACTTTTCCTTCAATTGGTATCAGAGCCATGGTTGTTTGCATGCAAATCGGTTAAAAGTTTTTCCGAGTTATAAAGATTAACATATAAAACTTGTATAATTTGTGTTATTATGATATATCACGAAATTAATTTTTTCATATTAAAGTTTCTGATCCTAAAATGTTTTTAGGATATTTTGGTTATTTTATGGATTTTTATTGTTCATATTACATAATAATGGCATTAAAATATGATTTTATGAGTATAAATGTCATTTTCGGACTAAAATTAGCTAAACTTCGAATTTTCAAGTGATTTTTGGATATGTTATCACATATATTATTTTGAGATGACCTGTAAATTTTCATAATTTTTGGACTTCTTATGCTCGAAAAATGGATTTTTCATTATTAAAATCGATTTTAGGTGAAAAACAGGTTAATATGAGATAAATTTCGAATCTGGTCATAGAAATTTAGTATATTGTCACATGTAAGTTTACAAGATGTGTGTAAAATAATATGCTATATTGAAGGCTTTGTGCATGATTTATGATTTTTTGAAGAAAAATAGCATAAATAGTGACATTATTAGTGAAATATTAATAAAACATAATCTATGACTAAGGAAAAACGTCACATGTTGCATTTTATTATCATTTTCAGATCTAAAATTGAAAAGTTGATGAATATAATTTTTCTCATGTTTTTATGATTATTTTGTTAAAAACCGATAAACCGCAACATTGTTTTTCCGGATAAATTTCGAAATTTTTAACCTAAGTTTTGAACATTATGAGTGTCATGGTATTTTTCCAGAATGTTCATGAGTTTAAATTTCAAAATTTTAATTTATTTGAAATTTTGTGATTTATTTTAAGTTTATAGCTTATTTTTATAATATTAAGTCCATTAATGAACAAATTTTAGAAATATGAGTTAATTATGGTCAAATAATTAGTGAAGACTAAATTTTGAGTCCTAAGAGGTTAGGGTAATTAACTTATGCATAAATATGAATTGATGTAATTTTGTGATTATAAAATGTTGAAATCACGCAAATCCGTAAAAACCGAGTAATATACGATTGTGGCTATTTAAAGGCGATTTAGCATAAAATTGGGCATGTTCATACATATTATAATGCTGCATTTTCTTTATGATTGTCATAATTTTATTTTATGTAATTTTTGAATTATGTAATTTTACTTAGTATGGCCTTAGTTTTTAATTGGTATTACCCGAAATGTATGGGAATATCGATTCGGTTGTAATTTATTGTGATCTCGTATCACCGTTTTGTAATTTAATAGATTTATTTTATTTTAGTTACAAATGTATAATAGGAAATTATGTAATTTGCTATGTAATTTAATTTATCTTGGAGTTCCCCAAGACGGATTTCTTCAAGATGGCGATACATAAAGACGGTGTTACCTAGAGATGCGTGCCACAACCGAAGTTCAAGGGACCAATGGAGTTGGTTTCCGAATCTGTAATAGTTAAATAGTTTTTCTATTTTAGGAAGGCCATACTAGGATTTATTTTATGTTTGCATTTTATTTATATGTCGCATGCATCGCTAAATCGCCATAACTAAAACATGCATCTTCTTTCATCGAATTTATCGATCGTGTCAATTAGAATTATCGTAGTTCACCGCTTTAGTTTACTTAAAAAGTGATAGATAATAAATTGACATGACCTCTCGCTAAAACAATTAATTGAGACATAGCCTTACCAAATAGTAGAAACCATGAAAACCTATTTCGCGAGGGAGTGCACTCGGCCCTACCGGGGTACAAACCTTGTTACGTAGGGGAAGTGGGTGATGAATGTTTATCCACCGAGTTCATGTTAATGAGGGTTTCATCGGCCATACCGTGCCCAAGTTGATGTGGAATTGGATCATGGACACATTTATTCGAAATTTGGATTGAGCTCAACGGAAGTATTCGTGACCGTAGTTGCATGTGTTCCGGGCTATAGATAATTATTAGAGTAATTTTATCGATCAAGAGTTCTAAAAGTAGAATCGATTAAAACGTTAATCCACCGAGTTATTTTGATAAAGGTTTCATCGGCCATACCGTGCCTAAGTCGATATGAATTTGGGTCTTGGAATCATTTATCTAGTTGGGTAGAGGTCACTAGAAAAATGCATAAAACTTGTTTAAATTATACATTTTTACGAGTAGTATTTTTAAAACGACATTTGTTTTACTCCTTCTATTTTGTTTTGTAGACCACTTCTTTTCTCATAACAAATGGCAACACCAACCCCTAACGCCACGCCTCTCGCTAATTCATCATGGCTCCGATCCTTCATGGATCGATGTAAACTTGAAAAGAATGGGTCAAATTTCTCCGATTGGGATGCCCAACTCAAATTAGCCGCCCAAGGTGACGACAAGCTTCGTTACCTTACCGAGGCCTCTCCACCCGAACCTACTACTAGGTCGACCGCCGCCACTAGGGAAGCATATGAGGCTTACCAAAAGGAGTCCGCCGCAATGAAAAACGTCTTGATATTTGCAATGGAGGCGGATCTCCAAAGGAGAGCCTTTAAAATGGGCAACGGTAATGAGATTTACTCCAAGCTTGTGACAATGTTTTCACAAACTCCGCGGATCGTCCAATATGAGGCAGCCGCGGCATTCTTTGATCTCGACTTCAAAGAGGGCCAAAAGGTTAGCCCTCATGTGCTCAAACTTATGGAGCTTGTCGAGACCTTGAAAATTCAAAAGGTTGAAATCCCCAAAGAACTCATTGTAGATAGGATTCTACACTCCTTGTCCAAAGTCAAAGCATATGTTCAATTCCGGGTGAATTTTAACATGCAAGACAAGGATGTGTCTCTTGAAGAATTGCACAAGTTACTTGTGCAAGCCGAGAGGGACATGGGGTTAAATGTGAACCCACCAAAGGATGTGCTTAACATAAGCACTAAGAGGAAGGGGAAGTTTAAGAAGAATGGGAGGAAGGGTAAGAAGCAAACTCCCACTTTCACCAAAGCTAAGGCTAATGATGCTAGCACTTCAAAAATCAAGAAGGGTCCTCTTGATAAATTTCATTATTGTAATGGTATGGGACATTGGAAAAGAAATTGTTCCAAATACCTTGGTGATATTAAGGCTGGAAAGATTACTCCAGTAGGTAAATGACTCTACCTTCTTTTATGTTTCTAATTCAACTATGGTATTATGATACAAAGTTGTGATAATGTATCTCCCTTTTTATTGTAAATAGGGCCTCCACCAAGCAAAGACAAGGGAAAGGAAAAGCAAGCATGAGAAACCATCAAGAAGCTAGGAATAGCTTTCATGGAGCCTTGCTTTTTATTGTCTTATTTTTATTCATGTTTTGAATTTTAGAACCTTTAAGTTTCCGTGTTCGACATGGAAAGATATTTTGGATAATTGGTTGTATTTTGGATAATGGTGGCTTGGTTTGCAACCCAAGTCACCCGTTTTATCACTTTATCCTTTGTTCTAAAATTCGTATTTAAATGCTTGCTCTTAGAAACATATGATTATTCACTTAAAGTGATCTAATAGACAATTATAATGATGGGATTCATTATATGTCCACATGCTTAAGGCTTGTGTATGATCATTTATAAAGTGATATTGAGTCTATGAACTCTCTTAAAGGAATGTCAATAACCAAGTACACTTACGAAATCTAAAACTATTAGTCAACCTATGAGATAGTTCTCCTTATACTTCAAAAATTCATTATTTGTGTCTCATATGCTATCTTTGAATCTATAGTGTATTTATTCTAAAGATAGAGTGGGAGTAAAATGAGGACACGACCAAGATAAGTTTGCGTACTTGTGTAAATGAGATCTACGCAAGAGAGAATGATTTGAATAAAGGTATATCTATTTATATAGTATACCCAATAGATGAGATATATGGTCTCAAGTAAGTTCGATATGACTAAAGAGACCAAGTGAAGTAATCATAAGAGTATGTTCTCAAGATAACTACACGAGGAGACCAAAAGAAAGTTTTGGAACAAAATGACTAATGTAAAGTCTTAACAAGAGTTTTGACTAAGTTTATGAAAATTTAGACCAATAGTTTCAACCTTGAGATTTACTTAAGAGCCTAAATGAATCAAAGTAACATACTAGTTATAAACGAGTTGCAAGGATTGATATACCGATATCTTCAATAGCCAAGTTTTAACCACGCAAATGTCATTACTTAACCTCATTATGAAAATGAAATGGTTAAACCTCCCTCCGAAAGGGTATTTCGAAGGACGTGTTCTAGATATTATTTATATTTGAATAATGACATTGCCACATATCATTATGACATGAATGAGTTAGAGATTAAAATCTGTTTCCGTAAGGTTAAGATGAGACCTCTTCAAAATAGGAATTTTGAAAGGATATGATGGGAACATATATGGCTTCATCTAAATAACTTTGCATAGCAACATACATTCCAAATTTTGAAATGTTTTCGATTGAGTAATCAATTTCGAAACATGTGCAATTAAGTGGGAGTTTAGAAATTATTATGTGAAGACATGGAATTTAGTGGGAGCAATCATCTTGTAAAAGTTTGTAACTCATTACTCATTAAGAATGACGAGCTAATACCTTCCTTCACAAAGGAGAATTTGAGTTTTCAATTCTGGATAAAAATGGATCATAATGAATCCAACTACATCATGAGATGTTGGATTGGTATTGAGAGATACACAACGAATCAACGAGAAACATAGGTTATTCATCTAAATGAAATGGGATTGCCATTAGAAGTCATGGTCGTTCCTTGAACCTAAATATAGTTGATGACATGATTAAAGTTACTAATGTTTCCGCCATTAGAATAATCATTCACATGTCCAATTATGATTCATATGCATAAGAACATGATGAATCATTGGTAAGACATAATAGGAACGTCATGAATTCTCGAGAAGAATCCGATGAGCGATTTCGATGTTTGACAGAATGCTCTGTTATGTGACAAGAGGTTGCACATATTAATGAAAATCCGAGCACATGTAAGGATTTATGAGAATCCTAAACCTTTCAAGCTAGAAAGAGAAATAAGAAGTTTTTGAAAGATACTTAGTTGAACAAGAAGATGCTCAAAACTAATCTTTCCTAATATGCTAGGACTTGTGAGAAGTGCTAGGCTAATTATCTTGACAATTGTTGCAAGATTCTACAAAACATATACCTAGTGCATTATGTGTGGATGGAGTACTTGATCAGTACAAGTTATATCATTCACCACAAATTCGTTCGTTATGTGATAATCGACAAGGAAGTTCTTTCAAGATAAAGAACCAAAACCAAGGTCGGGAACCTTGATGTGTACTTGGTAAGGTTCATGCTATGAGAGAGAACATGAATGTAAAAGAAAATGCAAGTATAAGAAGTTTGAACACATGGACACATGGCATGTTAAACTTCTATTGCAATCAATAAGTGTTTACACTTACGATATGCATCACAAGGTTGTAATATGGTATTGACTACCCGAGTGTGATGTCGACATTTGTCGTTTGAGTTATTATTATTTCACTTTATACTTTGTTACATCCAACGGGTTGTAGAGACAAATTGAACCCCGTTTAAGTGAACATGGATTAGCATTGTATTTGCCCATAGTTACTTACATGAGGTGACGTCTCGAAGTGACTAGAGTGTGATGCGATTGATGGCAAGTTCAAGTGCCATAGAGTCATGTGAGATGACTAGTCGATCACATAGGCGGACTGTTAGGAACATTTTGTCGGGCCTTATGACCGCTTATAGAGTTCTGGCAAATTTATATAGCCTGGTCGTGGCAAGAGCTGCTATAGTATTCGAATGAGTCGATTCTTATGACTAAAGACTATTCGCCTAAGATGGCACAGTTTCAGATTAACTTTGATTTGTGTTACTACGACCTTCGCAAATGGGGTCAAATGGGCATATTTTGGGTTATGATGGCGGTGGCTAGTTGAAGGGAATGAGTGCGATAGGAATTGTCCACCCCTAGTCAGGGTTATAACAATATCTCAGGGCCACTCGAGGAGTAATGAACTGGAAATGCGTGGCCACGCTCGGAATGTATCCATGGTGAATAAATCCGGTCAATCAGTTATTCTCCAGATCAAGGAAACCACTCTCGATATGATCACTTGCAAGTACGACCTGAAAGACACCTTGCATTGAGTGGGAGATAGTAATAGGACAAGAGAATTGGTGACGCACACTTGTCAAGGACAAGTGGGAGATTGTTGGAATATGTGTCCTCCGACAATAATGCGATCACAACTGTTGATCATGATGATCACATGTTTAAGTCTCATTATAAAGAATACAATTGGGAAGTAACATTTTACTGTCAACTGGTCCACACATATCGGTAATGATTGGCTGACTAGAGTTTGACATTACTGTCGTGCGACGGTGGTGATCAGTTGATCCCCTAGGTCATACGTATAGGGCAACACTCTTAATTGATCAATTAATTGATCGTATAACGTTACGAGTCAATTAATTTAATTAAAATTGACGGATGATTTTGGAAGTAATATTTACGTATCTCATTGAAATTGATTAAAATGAGATACGGTCTGAGTAACCGAATTGTATCATTACTCAGATGAAAATATTGTTTAAGGAAACAATTAAATTTGAATGAATTATTATAAATACAAATTGTTGTGATTTATAATTGGTAATATATTTTGGTACAAGTAATTATGAATTACTAAGTCGATTTTTGTATATGACGTATTTTTATTAATACGTTGATTTTTAATATGTTAAAAATACATAACAAATTTATGTAACATATGACATGTGACATATTGACAATTGACAAAAATAAAATGGATTCCATATTATTCATATGTGCCGAAAATAAAGAGGAGGATAAGGCTAATATTGTGTTTGATTATGTTAATGGAAAACACAATCATTTCCCTAATAGACTAGCCATGCAACCTAGTTTACATTGTGAAGATAAACTCATGCATGCATTGGCTCTCTCTTTTCTTCCCTCCTCTTCCCTTACCCGGTTTTCCATAGGAAAAACAAAGGGGTTTTTGCCTTATATTTTGGTAAAACAATACATTACAATGTTGTTGGTTCATTCATTCATTATTCATTCACCAAAATATTTTTAGAGAGATAAAAATATTTCACCTTCCTCTTCTCCTCTCCAAACCGGTTTTTGGGAGATAAAACCAAATTATTTTGGGTCAATTTTTCTTACAAAATTAATATTGTCTAGTATTCATAATATTAATTTTATTAAGAGTGTGCTTTGGGTATTAATCCTTGGGAGAGATCCTATACTTGGGTCTTTGTTCATCCATAAAGGAAAGCACAAGAACAAGAGAGAAGGTGATCTCTCTTGTGCCCATATAAACCGAATTTCCAATATAAGGATGAATGTTTCTTCTTTATATTGTTTATAAGTTTGCATGCATAAGATCACCATTAATTTTATGAGTAAATTAAAATAAAACATATATGAATATGTTAAGTATATAGATCTACTTTTCCTTCACTTCCACCACCAACGACATCCACGGACAACCCCTTCTCCTTTTCCTCTCTCACCACCAATACCAGCCCTACTTCCCACCGACCACCAGCCGCCCATCGACCACCACCTTCTCCTTTCTTATTTTCAGATCTGACCCGCGAAAAACCTTTTTTTTTAGATCTACCACCTACGTCCACTTATGCAACCACACCACCACCAACCACATTTATCGGGTCCTCCAACACTGCCATCAACAACCAACAACAACAACATCCTCGGCAACAACACCAGATCTGAGGCGGCACGTGTGGTTGTTATTGCTGGTTGTTGGTTGCGGTGGTGGTGGCTGCGGTGGTTGAGTCTCCTCTGCCAAGGCTGCCGCCTTTTCCTCTCCTCTGGTTTTTTTTTTTCTTTGTTGGTGATGGTGGTGTTGTTGGATGTTGATGTTGGTGGTGTTGACTCGTTTTTTTCCAGATCTCCTTTCAATTTTTTTTTTCTTCTTGTTCGTTTTTTTTTTTTTTTGTTTCTTCCCTCACCAACCACACCACGTCCTCCCCCTTTTTCTTTATGGTTCCGCTCCCCACCGCCATCCGGGTGTTCTTCCGGGTTTTGTTTGATTTTTCCTTTTTTTTGTTTTTGTCCATAGATGTTGGTTTTTGTTTTCTTTGATTTTTTTCAATGCTTTAGATCTGATTGTTGATGTTTTTTTCATTATTTTTTAAAGTTTAGATCTTATATTATTTGTCAATTTTAATCTTAGATATATTTAAAATGTCGTCTCCTCATTTTTCTTCAATTGTTGTTATATTAGATCGTTTTGTTTTAGTCTTAGATCTAATAAATAGATCTAAGGTTATTTGTTGATTTTCATCTTAGATGTGCATTTTTTCTCCTAGAATTACTCTTTTTCTACTAAAATTACTATTTTTTCGGTTAGAATTTCACTTTTTTCTACTAGAATTACAATTACTTTTTTTTCTGCTAGAATTACACTTTTTTTGCTACAATTATACCTTTTCTGCTAGAATTACTCTTTTTTGCTGCTAGAATTAGTCTTTTTCTGCTAGAATTAGTCTTTTTCTGCTAGAATTAGTCTTTTTCCTGCTAGAATTACTCTTTTTCCTGCTGAAGTTACTATTTTTTCTGCTAGAATTAGTCTTTTTTCTGCTAAAATTACTCTTTTTTCTGCTAGAATTACTCTTTTTTCTTATAGAATTACTCTTTTTTCTGCTAAAATTACACTTTTTTTTTTTGCTAGAATAACTCTTTTTTCTGCTGAAATTACACTTTTTCTGCTAGAATTACACTTACTTCTATTGGACTAATGTTACACTCTCAATGGACATGGTTATATTCTCATTGGACTAATGTTAGACTCTCAATGGACTAAAATTATATTCTCAGTGGATTGAAATTATACTTTTCTGGACTAAAATTACACTTTTCTAGACTAAAATAACAATCTCATTGGACTGAAATTACACTTACCTGGACTAATGTTACACTCTCAATGGACTAAAATTACATTCTCAGTGGACTAAAATTATACTTTTCTGGACTAAAATTACACTTTCCTGGACTAAAATTACATTCTCCTGGACTAAAATAACAATCTCATTGGACTGAAATACACTTACCTGGACTAAAATAACACTTTTTGTCGTTAAAATAACACTCGTAAAATGCTAAAATTACAATAACATGTGATATAATTACAAAAATTCAAAATATTATTCGTCAAAATCACTCGAAAAAGACTGAAGTTAAACTTGTAAAACGCAAAATTCTCGTAAACATTTCTTAAAATTACACTTTTTGCCGTTAGAATTACACTCGTAAAATCCTAAAAGTCGAAAACTTGTCTCGAAAAAAAAAACGAAAAAAACCGAAACAGGAAAAATGTTAACAAAATTTTCATAAACTTTGAAGTATAAGACAAAAGGTGGTGTTAATTGTGTATGATAATGAATTAGTGAATGTATTACTAAAACTAGAGAGAGAAGTGAATTAATTAGTGTTAAGTGTGTTTCTTGCTTTCAATCTCAACCTTCCACCATGCATGATCCAAGAGTTGTGGAAAGGACTCATGGACTCAAAACATATATATATATATATATATATATATATATATATATATATATATATATATATATATATATATATATATATATATATAGAGAGAGAGAGAGAGAGAGACTAGAGAGATAAAGAGCTTTATTCATCATTATTCTATCTTAAGATTTAATTCCGTAAGTATCATAACCTCGGTTTAGTCAATTGTTAACATATGTAAGTTTGACCGTTGACCAACCACTGTTAACCACCACCATCCTTAACCACCTGGACCTGCCGTTGACCGGCGTTGACCGGGATTTGACTGTGTCCTTTGGGCGTTATTTTGGGGATTTTGGGGTAGATTCTTTTCTTTATCGTTATTATATTAATAGATTAGTAATTGTATGCATAGTATTTGATTGTTTAGGTGAGGAATTTGTGGAGGAGCGATTTGATTTATTATTTGTTTAATTTGAGAAGACTTGCTTGAAAGGTAGTGATATCCTATTCAACTATTTTATGATCTTGTTGTGTAAACAATAGCGTATGTGTTGTGGTATAATGCGTGATATGGTTATTGTGAACCATATCGTGAAGTGGATTGTTATTATTATTGATCTTGTACGAACGCATTTATATATTTAGTGTTGTAATACCTCAGTTTAGTGAACTGTTGGGTACTCTATCGAGTAGAACTTACTCTGTCGAGTAAGTCAGTTTTGCATTCTAGAGTACGTTCTGTCTGATGGCCAGGTTTGATAGTAATGCGTGAAAAGTTATATAAAGAGTTTTCGTCAATTCCTTTATACTTTTACCTTATTTCTAAACCTTCTTACCAAAGAAAAGCAAAGCAACGTCAGTTTCTCTTCTCTCAATGCTATCAAATCAAGGGCTAAGGTTGTCGGATTTTTTGACGTTTTGTAAATTGGTTAATAAAAGGTAACTCGTACACTTCTGTCTACCCCTTGGTTGTAATACCCGTCCTTTTAGGAACCCATTGACCGACGTTGACCGACCTTAGACACTGATCTTGACCTTGGGAAATCTTATGGGAAATATCTTGTGACGATGTGAGCTGTGTTTTGTGTGGGACTCGATCTAGCTGAGGCTACTCGGTCGAGTAGCTTGGGAGCTCGATCGAGTAGGGGTCACTCGATCGAGTAAGTTAGTTACTGCGGGGAGTTATAAATCGATAATCGTGAAACCCAAATCATTTCCGCACTTCTTCTCCTAAACCTAGATGTTGTCACTCTATTTCTCCCTCACCATAATCCTTGCCTTGAGGTCCTTGAAGATGTTTACACCATGGGGATAGGATGCTTGAGTCGGGTAGAGGTCTTGACACCGATTGCTATGCTTAGGTATGTTATCGTCATCATCATCGTCATCGTTGTTTTCAGTTAGGATTGTAGTGATAGTGATAGATGGTTGTACTATTTGTATTGGTGTATTGCTTGGTTGATTGGTGTCTTGTGATCGGAAGCGGAATCGCTGTGGTGCGCTAAAGGTAGGTTCGCCTACCCAGTACTGTTGGTTGTCTAGAGTGTCTTTTGATGTAGTTTGGTTGATGTAGTATCGGTATTATTGACTAGTTGTGGTAATTGGTTGGTGTTGTGTTGTTTCGTTTATCGATGTTGTGGTACAGCTGTTTGTGATTGTTTGTGTATGGTTCTCGAGGTGGGTCCTCGGCTAAGTGGAGTCACTTGCGGGAGTGGCTTCACGCCCGTAGTTCGCCCTCCGTGGAGCCCGCCACGCGAAGGGATGTGCACATTAATTGACATGGTTTTATCGCTCGGTTTTGATGTGACTCTTAATTGCGCACATTTAGTCCCCTAATTGAACCTATTTTGCATACTATTATAACATTTCATAGCCATTTTATCCGTAAAATCCTTTCTACTTTGCTTTCCTAGTGCATTTTATATGTCTTATAGGAAAGGAGATAATGAGGCAGAATTTCCGTCTCCCGTGCATATTTGGAAGCTTATTGACGATCTTAGATTGGCTAGTATGAAGAGGACGCAAGAATGATGACCAATAATGTAGGAATAAAGAGTATATAGAAGGATCATAGGCTTAAAAGCAAGGATGACGAGAAGGAAGGTATTGTAAGAAGAAATTAATCGGAACCAAACCAAGAGTTGCTTCTTTGGCTCTGAAAATATTCTAGATGAAACGGCGTCGAAAAATCAAGTGGTCCAGGCTTTTGAATCACTCCATTAGAAGTCCGGGATGAGGAAATGACGTCAGTTTTACAATCTGAGCTCAAATAGACAAGATGGCCGCCAATCCGCGCATCCCGAACTTAATCCGAGCGTGGCAAACTCAGGACGAGCGGATTGTTAGGCACTCAAGAATGGGAACTACTCTGTCCATGGATCCGAGCGGCCCGGGCATGATCCGAGCGGCCCGAGCATGATCCGAGTGTCCTAGAGCACAAGGATCCAAGCGTCTTATGCCCAGGACGAGCGTCTTGCAGCGTCAGGATCTGAGCGTCTTCCCCAAGATCCGAGCGGATCATAAGTCAGAAGAGCTTGTGCCATACAACGGGACGAGCGGATCGAGGTAAGACTAGCAAGAGGATCCGCTCATTTCCCTCAGGACTTGCAATTCTCTATTCAACACTTAGCATTGTTATTTACTAATATACCCTTGCTTAACCTAATGATGTACCACTATATATACTCCATTTGTAATAATCAAGAGACTAAGCCCTCTTATAGGAGGCAAACCTTCGTTAGATTAGATTAGGAGTAGATTAGAATAGATTAATCTCAATCATTCCATAAAATTACACATTAATCTTTCCTTAATTATTGTTCAAGCTTTATTATTATTGGATTATTGAAGATTATTGTCTGGCCTTTGTTATGTCCGGATGAGATTTTTGTCCAATTGACAAAAATGTATTCCGATACACAGTGGTGACGTCTTTTTTTATATATATACTTACATTTTATCAAAAAAGATTATTGAAGATTATTTGGTTGAAGATTATTTGGTGATTATTGGAGAATTGACAACTCTTCATCAATCAATCAATTTTTCTTCTATTATTCTTTCCTTTCCAATTGTTCATCTTAAGTTTGGTATAATTCCTTTACTCTTTACTCTTTATTGCTTATTTCCTTACTCTCTTATCATGTTTATACTTGTTGTGATGATTGACACCATTAATAAAATGTTCTACGTGATAATAAGTGAGTAGTTACTTAACTAGGATTAGTGGGGTATTAGGGGAGTTAATCATGGGATAAAAGTACGCTTAATGAGTTCATTTGTATGCTTGCTCATTGTTCCTCAACTTATGCACATATGATGTTTGATGAAATGCGAGCCTATGAATCCTTGCATTTTTTTTGATCCATCACCTATCTTTTCAATTAGGCTTGTAAGCTTATACACCAACTCGAGCCTCATTAGACCATGCATAGAGTTGAATAGGAAGGATTAAGTCGACTTGTAGGTGTTGTACAATCTAATCGATTCGGCTCCGGGACCCAAACCTTCTTAGGGATTGTACGATATATACTAACTCGATCTCATCACAACAATAAGTGCTTGCTATCTAATTGAGAGTATGTTTGTATGATCTACTCCCATGAACCCCCTATGAACCCATGATATCCTAGTGCTTTTAGTCATTTGTTTACATCCTTTATTCTGTTGCTTGTTCACTTTCCATTGCTTTTATTAGATTTGAATCATCAATCCATTTCAACTGTGACAACCCTTAGCATAACTACAATTAGATTGAACAATTTGAGTACCCCCCGTCCCGTGGATCGACTCCGACTTGCTTGCTATGCTAGTAGTTGGTTAAAAATGTGTTTGAGGGCATACAACGACACGCTCATCAATATGGCGCCGTTGCCGGGGACGGTGTTGTGTTTTTGAATCGTTCTTTTGTCTAGTTTTAGTTATGCTTCTTCTTGTGGAGCCTTGGTTCCTTGGGAATTTCGTTTCTTATGTTTTAGCCTTGAAGAACTCGTTCCTCAAGGTTGTTCTTATCGTTTCTTGTAAGTTTTTGTGTTTGTAGTTGCTTCTTTATCTTAGCAATGATGATGGCACATGGCTTCTAACAAGAAGAAGTATATGGGCAAGTTGGAGTAAATGAGTATGACATGTGTGAATGAAGAAGGCTTGTTGAGCAAGAAAACACACCCATCATATATTATATTAAAACAATAACCATCCACTTCTTTAATCGCCATGTGTCACGTCTCAATACTTTGCCATGTGTGATCCACCTATTTAAATGCCACCTATAATTTACAAAAAAAAATTAAAAAAAATGAGACGTCATTCTAAGAAAGAATTAGCATGATTGGCATTAAGTTGCCTAATTTGAAATTTGATCAATCCCACAAATCTTTTACACGGCAAAATACAAATAAATTTAGCAATTTTTTTTAAAAAAAACTTCCCTATAATATCTCCTAGAATCTTGGCAAAATCAATTAATCAATTAATTATTTTAGTCAAATTTGTCTACTTTTAAAAGATTTTATAATATAAAATATGGATGGTATTTGAAAAGGTTGACCATGCAACTAAAAATATATTCATCGGTTTCCTTTACTTTTTTAAAGATATGGAAATATTTACTACTATGTTGGATGCATTTTTCGGCCAAATTTTTGTTTTTCAATTAAGGAGTCTTGGTAGGAAGATTGACTTAAAAATGAAATGAAATCCTATAGTTAAGGTCACTAAAATTTCAAAATAGATCATGACCTTATCTAATTAAGGTCACTAAAATTCTTTACCTAACTTGCTCAACATTATTTACGCAAATAATTAGCCTATAATTACACAATTGCAATTATTTATGGGCAAAAGTTATTCTATAACCTAAATTAAAATATTGAGTATTTCACTAGGATAGAATCATTTGATTTTAAACGAATCTTATCTCATATAAAGTTATTTTTAAAATAGGAGAAAATCATTGACTGATTGATTGAATATTCTTTCCGTTTACCCTCAAACATTGCCATATATATCCCTTTAACAGAATATCTACATGCTACACATTGTTTATATTCATTCTGTAAATAACTTGGGCAATAAAGAAAATTTTTTTAAAAAATTTATAGGTGTAGCGAGAATTTCCACTACTACATTTGACATATGACCCGAATTAATTATTATCAACTGAAAGAAAAAGGACGGGCAGGAAAAGTAAACTAAATCAAATAAGTGGACGATATGCATTATAGGAGCAAAGTGGTTTGGCCAGTGTGAAGAGTTAACAAGGTAACATACTGACATGTCAATTCACTACTTCATTTTGAAGTATTAGGGTTACTAAATTAGTAGTCATTTTAATTTTTGTTAAAATAATTTTTGTTAGTATCGATTGCAATTCAATGTCTTCTAATGATTTTAGGATAAAGTATTGTGTTAACTGAATTCAGGTTATGTAGACAGTAATTATTGCTTGAGACGTCTCACACTATGAGATGGTCTCATTATGTAATAAAAGAATTTACTCTTTATTAGTAATAATAAAAGAATTGTTTTTTTTTTACAAAAATGGGCAATGAAAATGGACCGATTCACGTATAATACCCTTTGCACAATAGTTTGTTTTATGTGGAAAGTGTTTATTTCATTTTTCTTAAGTGCTAACAAAGAGGTAGATCGAGGAAGTTGTAATCCAATGTTTCAATAATGTAAAGCAAGTAATAGTATAGCAGCTAATGATATAGTTAAATTATCAAGTTATAATAGATATCATTATTCTCAAAGATACAATATATATATATATATATATATATATATATATATATATATATATATATATATATATATATATATATATATATATATATATATATATATATATATATATATGTTCACTCAATTAGATCAGGGAGTTGTAATCCAGTGTCTTGATCAGGTTTGCTTAAGTTCATATATATTTGGATTGGTGCACGTATGAAATCATTTCAGACCATATGATATCTTATATATGAGATCTTGAATTTGATTAGAATTTTATTACGAGTATATTAGTATATTGTTTTAGTTTGTTAAGACGGGGCCTAATAAATTTGCTTATATACAGTAACACTGTTAGATTACTCGATTGATCACATTATGAGTAGACTCGACCGTCTCGGCGCATATGAGGCCATCTTTGATATAGTATGTTCTAATGTTTTTTCTCGATGAGGTAATATTACTTTTATATATGTAGTTTGATTCATAACAAGTGTAGTATCCCAACCCCTTTATAATAGTACTCACGTATAAATATCTGACGATAAATGTTGAGATGTCATGTGTAATTTGGTTGATTTAGCAGTAGATATATATTTTCATTGATGATAGTAAAAACATTACAATGCCATACTAATAAAACTTTATAAGTTTTTATTCTGTGGGAAAACTATCTTCAAAAAAACCTACGGCCTACGGGTAAACATGGAAATTGGTCAATTGTGTCGAGTTAGAGTGTAATGTATTTTCGGGTTAAGTACAGTTGACTCATTTGGTGTTGGGTCTGATTCCAGTTTGTTTTTATGAGTCATTTCGGCCCCTTGGGTTAGGCTAATAATTCGAGTCGAATTATTTCACACAGCAAGGGAAAAAAGAGTGATTTTATTCGTTAATTGGCAAAAACCTTTTTCTAAATTAAGGTTAGTAATTGATTTTCTATTTTTATATAAGTTATATCAACTATAATGCTAAATTAATTATTTCAAGTCATTTTAGGCCCATTTATATTACTTTTTTATAAATATTATACCAACTATCATTAATTCCTCTTATCTATGAAGTAAATGCAGGGTAAATTTGCCGAACATCTATTTATATTTCTTAGAAAATTTATACGTGGATAAAAAACTAATAAATATATTTAGTTCTTTCCAAGTTGTTGCTCTTAACGAGAAATATGCGCCTTGATTTGGGAAGGTCCGATATCGAGTTAAAGAGTTACGAGAATTTGATGAATGGATAAGAAGATTGGAGAAGGTATAATAGAAGGATTAAGTGTAGTGAAAAAGACGATTTACATTATAACATTATTGAAAGGTAATGAGCAAATAAGGTGTCAATAAAAAATATAATTTATCCATTTTAGTTTTATTGTTCAATCTCCCTATTTTAAATATCTCAAATTAACTGTATTGCTTAATAAAATATTTACAAGATTGAGAGGTAAGTGTTAACATGACTCAATAAACAAAATACAATGTTAAGTATTTGGAGACTATAAAAGAGAATGAATGGGTGGTGTTGATATTAGGGTGTCGTGATAGAAGATCTGAGGGGCCGGGATGATGATTATGTTGGAGGTACGGGAAGACGTAGGGGATGGTTGGAGCAAGAAGGAACATGTTAGTTGGAGGACGTAGTATAGGATATGGTTTGCAGGGTGGTGGTTAGGTGGGGGAGGGAGGGGGGCTGCTGAGATAGGGGTTGAGAGGGACATCTTGGTCCGAGGAGTTGGGTGTGGTCATTATTGCGGACGAGTATAGAGTTGGTGGGTCTCAATGTAGTCGGTCAATGATGGCAAACGCTGCTTTGAGACGTCCAGGCGATGGTGGTTGAGAGAGAAGATAGAGAATTGAGAGGAGAGCAAATAAGAGGGGTAATCTGATCAAAAGTGTACAAAAATGGGTAAAATTATTTGTCTATTGCGTAAATAAACATGTTATAAAATCTACAATAATTTTATATCCACTTTTTTATTTCACCTCTCATAAGTTTAAAAGTTGAGGAAAAAATGCAGAATACTTCTAATAAAACTAAGCAACATAAACTTATCAAAAATGTAGGGGATAGACAAAGTACTTCTAAAATTTAATTTTTTACTAAATCCAAAAATTATGCAAATTTTACTTTCAATCAAACTTTCCGTTGTCATCCGTGCAGTGCACGGGTTCAAAAACTAGTATCCTATAACTTCTATAATGGAAACTCAAATTACCCCATAAACTTCCCATACCAAAGCTCCCACATCCAAAATCCACAAGAACCACCCTCCCAAAACCCACTTTCCAATCAATGTCAAATGTCATCCTACAATCAACACCTATACCACCAATCTCCCATATACCCACAACAAGAGAATGAGCATAATTTTGACATACAAAGTGTGGTTCTCCAAATGCTAAGAGAACAACAAAATCTCTTCATGCAAATGCTATAAGAGAGC
This sequence comes from Silene latifolia, assembly GCF_048544455.1. Lineage (NCBI taxonomy): Eukaryota > Viridiplantae > Streptophyta > Magnoliopsida > Caryophyllales > Caryophyllaceae > Silene > Silene latifolia. The sequence goes on along the minus strand of NW_027413661.1, from coordinate 3,708,044 downwards.
CATGCTAGGGACAATGTTCTCAAAAACATTGCTACTAATGGTGAGAAGTTGGCAAATCAAACTGCTCAAATAAAAGCCACTCAAATGCTCAATGAATAAGAAGGGGAAGATAATGAGAGTGAATAAAAATTTGGATGGCATTATGAAGCTACTCTTGTGAATCCCCCACCACCTTCTAAATTCAGAAGTATTGAACATCCCATATTCCAACTTGTACCCCACTTTACAAACATTCATGATGGATTTGAATATGAAGATGTAACTTTTGATGAAGGGGAGTGCTTGATTGATTATGGACTAATAGTGGATGATGAATTGAAGCATGAAGTTGGGGTGGAGAGAAATTATGAATGTGAGTTGAAGGCCAATTATGAGACGAGCACTTTGTCTAAATTGTCTAATGTATCTAGCTCACACACTAGCCTCACTTCTCCAATTTGGGATACCTATGGTGATGATGATGAGGAAGACCTCCCACCATAATTTCCTTCTATGACCCATGTAGAGGAAGTGTGTTCCCTTGACACTTATGGGAGTAAAGGTAAAACTTGGAAAGAGGAGGTTGATGAATTTGAACTTGCTATCTTTGGAGAAGTGAGAGGCCAAGACGAAAATTATGATGTTGGCATATTTGATCATAGTTTGGAAGAAATTGAAACTCTTTTCTTTGGAAATGGTTCAAGTTCTAAGGAGGGTCAAGAATAAAGTGAAAAAAATGAAAGCATGAAAGACCTCAATGGTGAGAGGTTGACTCCTCCACATCTTATCCTTCAACTATCCCCTCATCAAAGAAATGTGAACTCTCCTTCTACTATTAAAGGATTGATGAATCAATGCTCTATCATCATAGAATTTGAAAGATATGGTGAAGAGTGGAAGCCTCCGGATGAATATGGGCAATACTTCATACATTGTGTTGAAAAGAATCATGTGCTTGTTGGTTTAAAGCATTGTAAGAAGTCAAGTGTCAAGGGCAAAAAAATGGGAGAGTGTTTGGCAAGTTTTATTCCACGCCAATATGGGTAAAATACGTTTTGACATCGCCAATCTCCTATTTATGCTTATATGAAGCCCATTCAAAAGCCTTTGACCGTTTATTGAGAGCATTGAGCAACATGGACAACATCAATAAACATGGCTACATGAAATGAGTTTGGTGGAGTCCTCCCTCAAACCACCGTTTGTACGATATACTCTCCTTTGACTTTGTATTGCATTTACACTTGCATTTAGTTATATACCTTTACATTTATCTTGCATTCATGTAGTTACCTCATGATTAAACCCCTTTTCTTCCTACATTAGCAATAGTGTTTAAAATCGGTTTGGGGAGGTTCAACCATGAAATAACATACATCATAGTCCACCATATAGTATAGCTTCCATTGTAATATATCTCACACGATTCATGTAGTTAGTTGCATATAGACTAGAATTCATGCATAGTCACTAATGATCAAACCTATTCATTTCTACACTAGAAATAGTGCTTAAATCGGTTTGGGGAGGTTTGATCATAGGTGGCCATAGCTTACTAGAAAACGTGCATCATATAGGGTAGTTTATATTGCATTCATTTTTTATATATGTCAAATAGAATTGCATTTAGTTAGAGCATGCATTCATTCATATCATTGCATTTGCATTTGTACTTCATTTCCATTAAAATCAAAAATCCAAAAACATGTATTTCCTTTTGTTAGGGTGCAAACCCTTGTCCGACAACGGTAGAATAAAGATGGAAGCTCATCTTTATAAGTGTCTACAAAATATATTAGTACGAGGCCTTTTGAGAAGAAGCCCAAGAGTAAATCCGTGAGGATTTGGCCCAAAGCGGTCGTACTATTATGGGTTGTGGACACAGATGCAACAGAGGCCCAACACGGGATATTCACGCTTCCGCACAACAAGTGGTATCAAAGCCCAAGGTTCGACTTGGGCTAGACACGAGGATACATCAGCAGGCCCAAGACTTGAAGTTCTACACTGTAAGACATGGAACTCCTAGCTTGGGGTGAGTCCTTGAGCAGACCCGGTATAGGGTTAAATGGATGAAAGGCGTCATAGGTCTTGTGGGACAAAGACCATTTGTGTACTAGAACTGTTGATCAGGTGGACCCTTATCAGATTGGGTGCCACAGGTCTGGTGGGTCCTTTCCAGGTTGGATGCCAGAGACCGTTTGTGTTGTAGGACTTCTGAAGTGACGGATCCGATCAAGAGTATATTGGATGCAGAGGATGTTCGATATGCATGTGTAGCAAATCTCCAAGAAGGGCACATGGACATGTAGGCTCAGGAGCATGTGGGGGCACTCACTTGACCAGGCGGTGACATATGGTGCAAGACATGGCTCGTGGTAGCATGGTGTGTCGGCTAAGGGGAGGTTATCAAGACTTGTGATGTTTAGGGTGTCTAAAAAGTTGGGGCTGTAGAGTGGGAGAGTCCTCCACAGAGGTCAAGGTCCAAGTCAAGATGATGGTCCTTGGTTTGAGGGGAGGATTGTTAGGGTGCAAACCCTTGTTCTACATGGGTAGAATAAAGATGGAAGCTCATCTTTATAAGTGTCCACAAAATATATTAGTACGAGGCCTTTTGGGAAGGAGCCCAAGAGTAAATCCGTGAGGGCTTGGCCCAAAGCGGACAATATCGTACTATTATGGGTTGTGGACACAGATGCAGCAGAGGCCCAACACGGGATATTTGTTGGATTTGTGCCTTGATTCTGTTAGTCTCCGTATCTGTTATTGGGCTACGTCTGTCTTGGGCCTTTATTAGGTCATTCTGTATTAGGTCTTAGAGAGTATTATATAAACTCTCTAAGCCTCTACCTAGCAGTCATACCGTCTGAATCTGTAATTTGAAAACTCCTCACATATCAATAAAACTCTCTCCCTTCTGCCCTGTGGACGTAGCTAACACACCGTTAGTGAACCACGTAAATCTGTGCGTTTGTCTCTTTATTATTCTTTTATTAGTTCTTTCTTGCTTCTGCTATAACAAACTGGTATCAGAGCCTTCGAGTTCCTGACCAGCGAGAAAGATGTCGGCGATGAACATAAAGATCGATCGCTTTACCGGGAGGAACAGTTTTAGTCTGTGGCAGATCAAGATGCGGGCTCTGTTAAAGCAGTAAGGCTTGTAGGTGCCGCTTTCAGATAAGAAGATGGAAGGCACAACTACTGCTACAGCCGCTGCTACTGCTGAGATGGTGGTCGGACTCACGATGGAGGTTTAGTTTTCGGTACTTGTCGTTAGGAGCACCTAGACCAAAACATAATTTATAACTTCACAAACAACTCTACAAATAGTAAAGAGGAAAGTAAAGGTCGGATCCCAAGGGACGGGAATTGAGATGAGATTTTCAATTGCAACTAGCGGTGTCTAGGGATGTCATAATTTGGGGTTTGAAGTAGAAGGTCACTAAACTAAATAGCAATAAAAGTAAACAAGCAAGATGATTAAAAGGAGATGTAAACAATTGATAAAAGGCACTAGGGTGTCATGGGGTCATAGGGGATTCATGGGAATTGATCATACAAACATATTCTCAAATTATAAGCAAGCAATTATTGTTGTGATGGATCGAGTTGATTTATATCTTACAATCCTAGGAAAGTTTGGGTCCCGGAGCCGAATCGATTAGATTGTACAACACCTACAAGTCGACTTAATCTTCCCTACTCAACTATATGCATGGTCTAATGAGACTCGAGTTGGTTTATGTCTTACAAGTCTCATTGAAAAGATAGGTGATGGGTAAAAAATGCAAGGATTCATAGGCTCACATTTCATCAAACATAACATGTTCATAAGTTGAGATCACAACAAGCAAGCAAATAAACTATGAAAACATATTAAATTAAGCATGAATCATTCCCCATGTTGATTTCCCCTAATTACCCATTAACCCTAGCTAAGGAAACTACTCACTCATTATCATGTTGAACATGCTAGCAAGGTTGTCAATCATACCAACAAAGTAAAACATGATGAATAAATGAAAATAATTAATAATAATTAAAGGGGGATTAAGAGAATTATACCTACTAATGATTCCAATAATAAAGCAAAGAATAATAGAAGTACTTGATGCTTGATTGGAAGGTTGTCAATCTCCCAATAATAACCCAAATAATCTTCAATTACCCAAAATGAAAGATGAACAAAAGAGAGATTAAGGAAATGAAACTTGTATTAAAACTTGATTAAATGTTGATTACAAGATTAAAGAGAGATTTGATTGATATTAACTACACTAAAGATTGCTAAGAAGAACATCCTAATCTCATTAGACTAATGGGGTATTTATAGTGGGGATTAGTTACATAGATTAGGGTTTACTAAGGGCTTAAATGACGATTAAGTCTTTGAGGAATCGCCGGTCTCTAGGGAGACTCCGGTCTCCTTTTCGCCGGTCTTAGAAAAATATGCGCATCCTTCCTTGAAGCTTGTAGAAGACGAAGTGGCTGACATAAAATCCGAGCGTCCAGGGCACGGGACGGGCGGATTGTGGTGATTCTGGACGGGCGTCAAGCTGGGGAAGACGGGCGGATTGGGGGTGTTTTGGACGGGCGTCCACTGGTGGAAGACGCTCGGATTGCCCCTCTTGGACGGGCGGCTTGTAGACAATCCGCTCGGATTGTCTTACAGCTACTTTCTTTCTTCTTTTCTTCCTTTTTCTTCATAGAATCCTTGAGGATTTCCTCGGGGATGCAAGGATATTTTCTCATTGATACCGTCGTTTTGTATCAAAATTAAATTTATAAATCTAAACTAAAACTATAGCTAGTGATAGTAAGGGTCGAACCACAGAGAGACAAGATCAATTTTGTTTCCTATTTTCAGTCTATAAAAGTAACAATTAAGTGGGGGTTTTGAAATTGTTTGATTTTAAAAACTAATTGACAAAATAAGAGAATTCGCAAATAAGATAAAAGAGAGATCAGGAACTTCGGTTCACCATGGCTAAGGTCAGGTCAAGAAGATAACAAAGGTCTTGTAATACGGTCTCGGGGAACATGAGCAAGTCTTTCTATCAATGCTCAATAACCTTACGGTCTTCTAATTCCCAAGAATTTCTCAAAGCTTTCGCTCAAAGGAAATTCCAAACCCAATGAAAACCTAACCTACTAATCTTTCAATATAGCAAGACGGGTTTATCAAAAGGTAATAAGATCGACACGGAAGAATTCATACTAACAAAACAACCCTAATTTATGCCATGGCTCACCTCGTTCCCAATCAAGAAAATTAGCTATGCATGATTAAAACTATAACAATTGCAAAATTGAAGGCAAAGAATAAGATTGACATAATTGAAATTGAACTTAAGACAAAAGATTAAAACTGGATTTCTTGAATAAAAACTAGTAACAACAAGAATTGAATTGACAAGAAATAAAAGAAGAAGGAAATTGTATTAAAGCTTACTAAAGAATTGATGAACAAAGTAATTGAAATTGGAATCCGTCGTCCCCAAAACTAGATCTAAACTTCTGTTCTTGAATAATGAAAAAGCATAACCTAAATTATTCCTGCGTACTACTGATAAACGTCCTTCCAAAAGTTAATTACAAATTGGGCTTTCAAAAGCCTAACCCGTAAAATGAATCACAGGTCGCGGCTTGGTCGATCGACCATATGGCACGGTCGATCGACCACCCAATACAGTACAACCTCTTCACTGAACTTCCACGGTCGATCGACTGGATATGTTGGTCGATCGACCAACTGAGCTGTGCAGTAACTTCCTTCTCTCAGCCAATCAGCCACTTCACTCCAATGCACGCATCCCAAGGTGAGCGAGTCCGAACTCCCATATTCCAAGTTTCCATAAAGTTGCTTCCGGAGGACGATTAAAGCTTGATTTAGCTCACTTCTACTAATTCCTACAATAAATAATAGAAATTCCAAAGTAAACCGTTTCGGGAGAAATAGTAGCTTTAAGCTAACAAATACGCATAGAAATACGTGCCAAAACTGCGAATAAAGTGTATAGAATATGCACGTATCATATCTCCCCAAACCAAACCTTTGCTTGCCCTCAAGCAAACTAAATGCAACTAAAAGGAACTAATGGAAAGGAGTATATCTCAGAGCTAGCTATAAGTCAATGCCAAACCATTTAATGCACATAATCAACTACTGCAAAGCTCAAAGCAGGTGAACAAATTTATGCATATTATGGAATTAAATCGGGCGTTCGACCTTGCAAGACTCATAAATTTGGACTCTCACGGGTCACTCTTCTCTCAGCAAGGCAAATGGTAAGAATATATGTAGAAGAGAGGGAAGAAAAAAACAGACTCTCACCTAGACTGCGACCGACAAAACATGTATGCTTCCATAGTATGAATAATGATTCTAGCTACCGTACACACGCGTAACCACCGTCAAGGACTATTACATGCCGAACTATTGCAAGATTTGGATATGTGAGGCTAAGTGGGAAAGAAAGGGCAAAACAAGTATGGAAATGTGAGGGTAAGAAGCCAAGCTAGTACCTAACAAACCATCAGAAACCGTATCCCTTTCCTCCAACTCGAAATATAAACCATTGCCTCTAAATGTCTAGGCAACACACTATCCTAAAACAGACACCTCCAATTCATAAAATAAGCACATGAGGTGTATTCTCAACTCAGCCGAATTATTATTTTTTTTTAAAAAAAAATTCCTTATTATTTTTTCTTCTCTTTCTTTCTTTTTTTTTTCTTTTTTTTTTTTCCTCGCTTCCTTTTGTTTCCTCTTTTTTTTTTTTTCAGTTTCTGAGCTAGCAGTCGATCGACCAGCAACAGCAGTCGATCGACCACCCCTGCATTCCAGTGCTCTCTTCCCAGTTCAGCTTCCTATACCATCCCTCGTCGAACATAGGGACCATTCGATCGAGGACAATTAAGACGACAAATGGCTCGATCGAGCATCCTCATTAGCAACTCCTGCAATTCTCATAAATACTCACTCCAACAGTACGGAAACGAACCCAACTGCTATAATTCGACAAATTCCTCTACTACTACCTAGCTCGGCACAATGGTAGGCTAAGTATGGGATGTAGTTAAAGGCAACTGGCAGATATGGCTTATAGTGGAGTTAAATGGGGCAAAATGAGAAAAGGGGGAGATGCAATAGTTCTCAAAACATGTAATACCGACCACAAACCGATGCGTATAGGCAATAAGCAATCAAAACTCATACACGTGCAAAACATGAAATGATGGGAGTACTACTCTCAATCCTAAATTAACCGGTCATGAATGTCACCAGTTATTGGCTCTATATCTCAGAAAGTATAAGTAGTTTGCCAAAAATAAATGAGTCAGGTCTAATAACCTGAAGTAAATTCCACAACAAAATTTGAGAAATCACTTTTAATTCTCGCTAAGCAGTTGTGAAAAGGCAAGGAATGGCATATATTTGACTAATAGTGCAATGTCATCATTAATAAACTCCAATCCGACTCGACTATATGCAAAAGTAAACGTGATATTTTGATTTTTTTGGTGGTTTTTCAATTTTTTTTTTTTTTTTTAAATTGAAAAAACAAATGCAAGCTGAAATGCAATAAACGTGTGACTGAAATGCAATAAAAAACAAATGCAGATGCAATAGACATATGCAAATACCAACCCCAAACCAAAACGCACAATGCCCTCATTGTGCTCAGCAGCAAATCACCAGCAGTAACAACAAAATGGGGAAGAATATAAGCAACAAAATAATAAAAGGAAACTAACAAAAAGGGATCGGAACTCACAAAAGAAGACCTCCCCAAACCAGCCAAAAACAGGGGAGGTCACAAGCATCTAATCTGCACCGTCATACTCGGAACCACGATCCTCATCTGACCCTGAGTCATCCTCCTCTTCCGCCTCAGCAGCAGCGGCAGTAGTAGTTGTGGGAGTAGACCTCGTAGCGGGCGGACGGTAGCCGCCCACCGGTGGAAAAAAGAAAAACGGGTGAGTCCAGGGACCACGTGGGAGCATCCCCGTCCGAGCGTACTCCTCGTAAACTAGGTACAGGGCCAGAGCCGTGTCTAATCTGTGCTGATCAAAACTCCTGCATAGGTCACCCAACACACGTGACATCGCCCTTTGGTCCATGACCGCAGCGATAACCATAGGTGTAGGGGGACGAAAAGTGGCTGGGAAGCCCGTGGGAGCAGGAGTGGAGGAGGAGGGGGCCTGTGAAGAAGAGGTACGAGCTCGCCTCGAGGTGCCCGCCCCAATAGGAGGCCTGTAGCTAGGCAAGGTCGGGCGAGCTGTCCCCAAAATAGTGGTAAGGGGCAAGATAGGAGGGAGGCCAAGGATAGGGATGCGGTCGAAGATGAAGGAGTCGATCTTCCACCGACTCCGACAATCGACCCACTTCAAAGACCTTGCGTAGGCAAGATCCATGAAGCGTAAGTCAGGATCTTAAGGGGCCTCCTCTCGAGGGAAAAGAAGAACTAGACGGTTGGCGATACGCGTCACCAACCCACCACAAACAATAGTGGCCAAAGCCCCCTCACTTATAGTGTGAAAGTGAGAGGCAGTCAAATAAGCTATGTTATAGATACGGGCTACCCGACTTTCAATGTTCAGATAGCCCGCTAAGATAGACAATTCAATGGTATTCACATTATTTGACTCCTTGCGGCCGAAAATGGTATTACCCATCAGCCGAAAAAAATAACGGAAAGGGGGTAAGTGGACGGAGGTGCCCGTCCTCTTAGGGCCGTTCCAGTCAGAGATACACGACCACATGACTGGGTGCACATCAGAAGTTTCCGAGGTGTTACCCTCGAAATAAAGACCCAAATAACCAGCAAAGTCGGCTAATGTCAGGGAGTAGGTGACATTGAATAGCCGAAAAGAAATGCAAGGGCTACTCCTGTTGGCTTCAAAAGAAGCCTGGTCAAAGACAAAGGACGAGAAAAACTCGAGGGTCAAAGTGTAGTAAGTGAACTCAGCCATGTCCACAAGCCCCGACATTCCTGTCCCATTTAGCAGAGACACAACTGACTCAAAACAACCTAGTTTCTCTAGAGTAGGCTTATGGATGAAACGAGTGGCCTGAACTTTCATTTTTTTCGACCATGTTAATGAATTTAGCACGCTGAGTTGAGGAAGAGAAAGTAACCTGCGGATAGTCAGGTAGACTATCCGTAGTATCCTCGATCATTAACGGCGGACCCCGCGGCCGTTTAGTTGCTCCCTGACTGGACTGACCTTCGAACATCGTCTGCTTCCCTTTCGTCATTATTGCTTCCTACAAAATTGACAAATTAACAACCGGCTCCCCATAATTTGAACAATGAGAATTCACAAACCCAAACAAAATCAGATATCAAGCATGAAATTAGGGTTTCGAAAAATTGGGAAAAATGAGATTAAGCTTCTCCTAGTTGCTAAAATGACTCGAAATTCAAGGGAATAGGACAGCAAATGCAATTAAAGCATAAATTCAACAAGAAACTAGCCCTAAATTGATTTTCCCCAATTCGATTTTTCTGACCCAAGGTGACAATACTCGAAATTTGGGCATGAAAGTTCAGCAAGAATTGAATTCAACGGGCGAAAATAGTATTAGAAACATACCTTTGATGAGAATTCGGGAATTTGAGCAAGAAAAATCGAGATTAAAGGGGTAGATTGGCAGAAATCGCGAAAAGGGGAAAAAACTAAGGTTTTCTCTGATTTTTGATTGAATGAAAATGAAAGAGTGAATGAAGAATGAAATAGAACTTCCCTATTAACTTGCATTCTGATCTCGCGTAGTGGTCGATCGACTACCCTACCCAGTCGATCGACCAATCTTCCTATGAAATAGCTTCTGCCCTTTTTTCCTCAGTCGATCGACTGATGAACTTGGTCGATCGACTGCAGGTACTGGCAACAAATCTTATTTACATTAAAATTGCTTTGCCAACATAAATTTCCCGTCTTTCTCTCACAAACATTCAGTAAATCACCCTACGCACTTTGCATAAAATAGTCACCTGCAAAAATTCTCAAAGGTGCACGTCTTTCCACAAAAGAGAATTCTAATTAAAATCAAATAACTAAAACTCCTAATGCAAATTAAATGAAATAAAACTGTAAAGTTCCTAATTACAAAAAATGTACAAGCCGGGTTGCCTCCCGGTTAGCGCTGGTTTAAGAAGTCCCGTATGACCTGCTTACCTCAATTTACAGCTTCTAAAATTGGGTCAAAGTATAGCACTTCGACCTGCCCAACGAATTTGTCTGCACCGTGATAATGTTTCACATATTGGCCATTAACTTTGAACCGGTCTCCAGATGAGGTCTCCAATTCAACTGATCCGAATTTTGTAACTGCTGTGACCGTATAGGGGCCAGTCCACCTGGATTTGAGCTTACCAGGAAATAAACGGATACGAGCATTGAAAAGAAGTACCTTATCGCCAATATGGAACTCGCGCTTAATGATTCTCTTGTCGTGCCAGCGCTTCGTTTTCTCTTTGTAGATCCTAGCATAATCATAGGCCAGCAGCCTAAATTCCTCCAGCTCATTCAGCTGTGTCATGCGTTTCTCACGAGAGAGGTTATGATCCAAATTCAAATCACATATAGCCCACCAAGACTTACGCTCCAACTCAACAGGTAAATGACATGTCTTACCATAAATCAATCGGAATGGTGACATCCCAATTGGCGTTTTAAACAAGGTCCTATAAGCCCATAAGACATCATCTAACTTAAGACTCCAATCTTTCCGTGATTTAGAAACAACTTTAGCTAAAACTTCTTTCAATTCCCGGTTAGAAATTTCAACCTGACCACTAGTTTGGGGATGATACCCCAAACCTCGACGATGTTGGACACCGAATTTAGTCAATAAAGCACTAAGTTCTTTCTCTTTAAAATGCATTCCACCATCGCTAATGACAACCCTAGGGACACCAAAATGAGGGAAACACTACTACAAATACAGGCAACCACAACGGCCCTTTAACAACGCTTATTCACGAAAATCATCAAAACACGTTGTAGAATTGATTGCGCGAATTTTACCAAACTTAATTACAACGGTTCTTTGTTGTTAACCGTTGTTATTGGTTTTAACAACGGGTCATACTTGAAAAACCGTTGTTAATATAAAAACTAATAACAACGGTTAAATTTTAACCGTTGTTAATAATTTGGCGCAAAATTAGTGAAAAGTAATCACAACGGTTTGTTTAGAACCTGTTGTTAATACTTTTTAACAATGGTTGTAGACTCAATAACCGTTGTTATTAATGTTATGGAAATCTTAAGAACAACAGATTGCTTTATTCTGTTATACGCTACAAAACACAAACACAAGCTAATACTGCTACTATATCATCCTCCATTCCTCCCTGATCGTCTCTCTGTCTTCATCTCCGTCACTGTGGTCACCGTCTTCTCTCCCTCATCGTGTTTATCAATCAGGTATATATATGTTTCTTAGCAACGCTTATAGATATAGGATTTTTTGGGTTATTATCTAATTTGTTGATAATTTAGCTTAATTGCTTTCCTGAATTTCGTTTATTTGTTTACCTATTATTGTATTTTTTGAATTAGTTGCCTATTATTACGAATGTAGAATAATGACTCGAACTTGGATGATTGATGCAAATATGAGTGACCGCACCTACAAAGATGGTTTAGCTGAATTTTATGAATTCGTTTCGAACAATTTGAAAGGTTCTTCTAGTATTGCATGTCCTTGTGAAAGATGTGGTAATATTAGCTATATGGCTTTTCCGGACGTTAAAATACACCTAGAAAAGTGGAGATTTAGTCGATCCTATACACGTTGGATTTTTCATGGGGAATCATTAGAGGAAGAGAATAACTCTGAAGAAGATGATGTTGAGGTACACGAAAGGCTAACTGATGATCCTGAGTTTGCCGAGTTTTTTGAGTTGGAAGAGTTGGAAGTAGAGAAGTTGAATGTTGGGTCTATAGATAATGAAGAGAATGATGATGAGACGATTGCTTTTGAAGATGTAGGTGATGACACTAGTAATTGGGATGACCTTAACAACATGTATGAGAAGTTGTGTGAGTCTGAAGCACCTCTGTATCCTGGTTGTAAGTTCACAAAAATGTCGGCTGTGGTGAAGTTGTATAATATCAAGGGGGCAAATGGGGTGAGTGACACGTGTTTCACTAGTTTTTTAGCCTTGATAAAGGAGTTGCTTCCTAATGGTAATGTTCTACCTGTTAAGACATATGAGGCGAAAAAACTAATAAGAGGAGTGGGTATGAAATATGAGAAAATACATGCATGTCCAAATGATTGCATATTGTATCGGAAATTATATCAAAACTTAACCAATTGCCCTAAATGTCTGGAGTGGCGTTATAAGGATAAGGAAGGGATCCCGGCTAAGGTGTTGTGGTATTTTCCATTGATACCAAGAGTCATAAGGATTTATGCGAATCCCGATGATGCAAAAATGTTAACTTGGCATGAAACAGGAAGAATAAATGACGGAAAGCTAAGACACCCGGCAGCTGGTAAGCAATGGAAATCGTTCGACGCTAAGTATCCCGAGTTCGGCAATGAACCTAGAAACTTACGTCTAGCGCTGTCCACTGATGGAATGAACCCACACGGAAACATGAGTAGCCAACATAGTACTTGGCCAGTAGTGTTGGCTATTTATAACTTACCTCCATATGTGTGTATGAAAAGAAAGTATTTGATGTTGTCGTTGTTAATTTCCGGCCCTAAACAACCTGGAAATGATATAGATGTATATTTGGAACCTCTTCTAGATGATTTGCGATTGTTGTGGGATAGTGGGATAGAAGTATTTGATGCATATAAGAACGAAACTTTTAATTTGAGAGCGATGTTATTGTGTACAATATCTGACTATCCGGCTTATGGCGACCTTTCTGAGCACACAGTTCATGGGAAAGAGGCTTGTCCATTGTGTGGGGAGGATATCGAGTCTGAATACTTGAAGTCTTCTCGTAAGTATGTGTATATGGGAAATAAGAGGTTCTTGTATCATGACCATTGTTATCGCAAGATGCAGAAAGCATTCAATGGAAGACAAGAACTTCGTCAACCTCCTAGAATTTTGGGTGGGCATGAAGTTTATCAGAAAGTAAAGCATATTCAGATATATTATGGGAAGAAGAGCGGCTCTAAATTGTCTACTCGTGGGTATAAGAAAAGATCCATATTTTTTGATAAACTTCCATATTGGCCTCGACTGGAGGTCGCATTGCCTCGATTTCATGCACATTGAGAAATATGTCTGTGATAATATTATCAATACCCTTCTGAATGTTCCTGGTAAAACAAAGGATAACGCCGCAGCTAGGGAAGATATGAAAATGATGGGTATTGGGCTAGAGTTGGCACCACAGAAGAGAGGTAATCATACATTTTTACCGCCAGCAGCTTATACCCTTTCACGGAATGAGAAAAAAGAGTTCTGTGCATGCTTGAATGGAATTAAAGTGCCACATGGTTATTCGTCGAACATCAAACGCCTAGTATCGATGCAAGACCTAAAACTCATCGGGTTAAAGTCACATGATTGTCACACTTTGATGCAACAATTACTACCTGTGGCTATTCATTCCATTTTACCTGAAAAGGTAAGATATGCTATAACTAGATTCTGTCTCTTCTTCCAGTCCATATGCGAGAAAGTCATCGATCCCGATGATGCGGATTCATTGCAGGACCTCGTTGTAACCTCTCTTTGTCAGTTGGAAATGTATTTTCCACCCTCTTTCTTCACTATCATGATTCATCTGACCATTCACTTGGTTAGGGAGATTTTGTACCTTGGGCCTGTGTACTTGAGATACCAGTATCCTTTCGAAAGATTGATGAAAGTCTACAAGGACTATACATCTAATAGGTATCGTCCGGAAGGTTGTATTGCTGAATGCGCTATTTTAGATGAAGCTCTTTCATATTGTTACGCTCATCTCTCCCCTGAGGAGTTGATTGGGGTTCCTAAGAATCGTCATAGTGACTGGATGACCGGAAAAGGTATTAGGGGCCGGGTTGAAAAAATTTTGACACGTGAAATGTTGCATTTAGCACACACGTATGTGCTAAACAACGAAGATGAGGTGCAACCTTATATTCAACAACACAAAGACGAGCTCAAGTACGATCACCCAAACAAGACCGAGAAGTGGATTGCGAACGAGCATACGAAGACGTTTGCAGAGTGGTTTAGGAATATTGTCTTAGAGTGTACTGATCAAACTGGTGATGACATCTCTCCTAGGTTACTACGTCTTGGTTTAGGTCCAAATGCCAGGGTCACCTTTTACAACAGTTTTGCCATTAATGGATATACTTTTTACACCCGCGAGCAAGATGAGTTGAGCACAATGCAAAATAGTGGTGTGAGTTCTGAATTTGAGGCAATGCACTTTGCTACTTCAAAAGATAAAAAGCCTATTTGGGGAAAATGCCTTTATTATGGTGTTATTCAAGGAATATTGGTACTAGATTACATTGATTTCACAATGCCTTTGTTTCGATGTAACTGGGTTGATAACAACATCCATTGTGTCCGAAAGGATAAGATGGGATTTACGTTGGTCAATCTGGGTAAGGTTGGCAATAATAAGGATGATCCTTTCATAATGGCATCCCAAGCTAAACAAGTGTTCTATGTCACCGATCCTATGGATAAGAAGTGGTCCGTTGTACTGTCTATAAGGAGTAGAAGGAGTAGTCCATCCGATAATGGTGATGATGATCAGGATGTCGTTTTTGAGGGAATGGATCAGTCTACCACTGTATCTTATTTCGACGATGTTGACACGATCATGAGGGCACTGAAAGCATCTATATGCGTGATGACCATGGTGAAGGTATTTGGGTTAACGAAGAAACTATGACATCCAAGAAACGTCCCCGATCCTGAGATAGTTCATCAGGACACAGTGATATGGACGACCAACATTTTGAGTCATTTTCAGACCAATAATTTGATGGTTTAATTTATTGGTAAATCAATAATGGTCATTGTTAAATAAAAATTCCCAAATTTGCATGGCATGGTAAATCCTGTAGCTTAGATATGCAGTATGCATGCATGCGGGTGTTGTCTTATTTTCTTGATCTTATTATTAGATGTGGATGCTGGTGTTGAAATTGCTGAATAATGTTGCGGATATGGTGCTTCATTTATTACGTATGTATTGTTACAGGTTTGGACTGTAATGGAATTACAGTAATTTAAAAAAAAAAAAAGGTTCAACAATAACAACGGTTATATTTAAATTACCCGTTGTTAATACTTTCAACAACGGGTATAGTTACATTACCCGTTGTTATAACTTTCAACAACGGTTGTAGTACCCCTACCCGTTGTCATTGATTTTTTTGACATATTTCATTTTGGCGCAAATTTGGTGAAAATATATTACAACGGGTATATTTTAACCGTTGTAATAAAGTTTTGACAACGGTTGACTTTTTTTGACCCGTTGTTATTAACATATAACAACGGTTTTGCTTTGAGCACCCGTTGTCAATAGTTTGTCTTAATAAAAAACTAATTTACAAACACATACAGCATACCATACACAAACACACACAACACCAGTTCAACCGTTGGTATCCTGAGTTAATTCTTCTCTCTTCCTCGCTTTCTACATTCTCGTTTCCGGCCGTCGCCCAATTTCCGACGCCCGGATTCCGTTGCCTTACCTTATCATCGTGCTCGTTCTCTTTATCATCATCATCATCAGGTATGTTCACTTTAATTTTGTGTTTCGTCATTAGGGTTTTAAGACGATCATCTTTTTTCTTTTTCATGCATCTGTTTGTTTTTCGTCTTCTTTGTTATCTTTATCATCCCGCATCATCTACTTCACTCCTCTTATTAGGGTTTAGGATTTTAGAAGCTCAATCTGTTGTTTTAAATTTTCATTCCTATTAGGGTTTAGGGTTTTAGATAATACTCTGCATGTACGTTGTTAAGTTGTTCATTTCCTATATCATTCATATTTGGGTTTTAGGATTATCATGGGTGAAAAACGTAAAAGAAGTCAAAAGAATAATAAGCCTGAGGATAATAAGCCTGGTGAGAGGGGTGCTACGAAGTGCCGAGAAAGTCCTTGCGCTATAGCCGCTAAACAGTAGTTGGAAATAACATGGAGCTCGAAGGGTTTCCCTACTGGCCCAAATGCGGGTTATTTCTCCAGTTGGATTGGATGTTGCACAAGACAGTTTATGCCTATCCATTTAGATGATGTTAGAACTTTGAATCCAAAATTGGCGGAGTTATACTTGGCTCGTGTAAAGGAAGGCTTTATTATACCCGATGAAAGCCATGATAAGTATTTAATGCATAAGGCGGATGTCCACAAAAGGGTGGAGGTGTGACGTTGCTAGGGATTGGTTGTATGTGGACAAGGCAACGGGGGAGATGCGTAAGAGCCCACCGGAAAACAAGTGTCCCACCATCAGTCAGGAACAATGGGATCTTTTCAAAGAGATGAGAACTACTGAGAAGTTTCAGGTTAAATATCCTCGCCTTTTAACGATTTACCTATCATTGTTTTAATTAATGAGTCCTTTATATAATCTTTTTATTATCTCATCCACTTGCGCTTTTATATAATTATTTGAAGGCCGTTAGCAGAAGAAATCGTGCTAACCTTTTATGCAAGAAGGGGAAATGGTATGGTTCTCGAGGTGGTTACAGAAAGATAGAAGAGAACCTCGTAAGTAGCATGCATTATTCCCCTGGGAGACTTTATTTTTTTAATCACACTTGGACTTGCATTGATACACATTTACATGTATAAATGTTACCATGTTAATGTGTAGGTGGCAAAGGGAGCGACCAACTTGGATCGGCATGTAACTTATAAAGAACGGAACACGCCTAAAGGATCCCGGTCGCGTGACAAATATGATGAGGAAGTGTTGGCCAACATAGTAAGCATTATTTTATTAAGACGAGTTCATTACTAACTTTATTATTTTAGTCACAAATATAATTTGAAGTTTATTTAATATATTATAGGACAACGTATTGAAAGAGGTAGAAGAAGGGAAATTCACTCCCAGTGGTCGTAATGACAGTCTTGCTAGAGCGATCGGCCGACCCGAACATCCAGGTCGTTTGAGGGGCGTCCCGTTACAGGTTGGAGTAACGAAATATTATGGGACAACTGCCCCGATAAAGAAGAAAAGGAAGACTAAGTCTGAGAAGGCTGACATGGTACCATTTATTCTATTATTTTCATTTAAGTTCAATTAACATGTTATTGTTGGGATAAAAATTGCGGACACATTACATTCTTGGCACGCACTTGATTAATGGCATCCGTACTACTAAAGTTTGAATCTTTGGAGGCAAGCTTTCCGAAGAAGAAGTAAAGATGATGGAGGATGTCATTTCTAAAGGGGGTAATAATAAGGTACAACAGATTGGTCAAGAGGCCGCTACTACCTTGGCAATACATGAGAAGGAAGTATCGGTCAACGAGATTCAGAAAGATCAGGTACCTAATGCTTCTGAAGTTGTAACAACTAAAGCCGATCAGGTATCTAATACTTCCTTATTTTTCTTTTCTTTTTTTTTGGGTAAGATCAGGGGGTGTGTTCCCTGCCAGCTCTAATGCTATAACTTCTGACATGGTGCCATTGGTTAATTTTATTAGGTAAATAATGGGTCCGAAAAGGAGATGCAACTTGAGAAGACTACTGATGGAAAACGAATACATCCCCTTCAAGTCGGTTCCCTATTTTCGATAAGGTATGCATGAAGTGTTTAGTTAGTTAAATTTATATGAATTCTATTAAATTTTGGGATATAATAATGTATGTGTATATTCTTCGTAGTAAACAAGAGGCCAATTATTCTTGCTGACCCTAAAACCGAAAAGCCACATGTGCGTGTTGGCGGGGTCTCGTAGAAATAATGCACACTAAATCTGCGAGCGAAACGTAGTTCATGGCGAAAAACTTTTGCCGAATCATAGAAAAGTAGAGATAACTACAGGTCTTTCCAGGCCATGAAAACTTTCAACCGCCTATCCCGATTCGTGACGACATTACCATTCGGGAGATGCGGTTGGAAGTTTCATCCAATGGCTCGAAACTCACATCTACTTGGCTTGGCCGTCTCCGCCTCAAAGAAAAAGCGATTGGGGTTAGAAGAAATACCTTTATATATATGTTAAATTTTTAATTGTTGAATGTTTTTATATGTTCAATTTATATGTTATTTTTTTTTTTGTAGAGAACAAAAAAGCCGGCTTTGGCGGATAAGCCTAAGTCCACAGACATTCCAACTACCTCGTCGAGACAACAACTTGATGAGGTATTTAATTAACTTCTCCATTTTTTTAAAAACCTCGCTCCCTTTATTTATATTTTGTCTGTATTTATAAAAAGCATGGTAATTTTGTGTAGGGGACAAAAAGACTCGATAAGCCTAAGTCCCCAAATCATACTGCTACTACTACCTCATCATTGAAAGAGCAAGTTGACGAGGTATTTAATTAAGTACGCTTTTATTTTTATTACTCCAACTAGGATATGTTACTTTTGGATTTTTTATTATTTTAATTATCTACTACATGTGTAGGCTGGTGGTAGTAGCACAAAATCAAAGACTCATTCTTTCCCGGACCTGAAAGAAGTTAGGAGTTTAAACTCCACACAATATACTAGGAAGGATTACATGCAAAAAGTAAGAACGGTGACGATGAGGAAACTGCATGAGGAGGCTGGCCATCGCATAGCCACCGAGCAATTGAATTGTTATTCCGCTCGAGGAGGATATTCTAGGGGTTGAGCGCGAAGCACTTCTATCATGGGATATGCTAGCCATTTGGGCTGGCCTAGACCAGATTGATGTCCAACACCTATTTGTTTGGATGAAGTAAGTTTCTTAATAAATAATTTCATATTCTAATATTCTGACTACTAGATAGTGTTTTAAATACCGGAATTAATACCGTAATAATGTAGGATATTGAAATTGAGAGTGATCCCCGATCCAGTTGATCAATACGGATTCCTGTGCCCCTTTGTTTTATCTTTATTTATTATGGAATTCTCGTTCGAAGATCGGGTTGATTATATTGCTCAGCAATTGGCGACACCCAAGAAGCTGATTTTTGCCGCTTATAATGAAAAAGGGTAATAAACAAATTACTATTACGTTTCCCCCTACAATTGAATTTTCATAACTAATTTATGTACTTGTTAATAATGATGATGTCTCTTGATGTAGGACTCATTGGGTGCTAGCAGCCATCATGTCGACAAAGAAGAAAGTTTTTTGGTTGGACTCTATACATCATCAACCAAGCGAGACTTTTAAGCGCTTGATTAATAAGTAAGTTTATAATACTGATTTATTTATAATAACATTAAGTTTCAATATTTATTTATAGAAAAAAGCTCATTTTTGCCCCTAAAAAAATGAGTTTCTGCCTCCTTTTTTTTTTTTTAAAAAAAAAAGGGCCTTTGAGAAGAGAAGAGCTAACGAGTAGGATCAACCCACGAATGATTCTGATGTTGGCCCTGATTTTATTACGATAACAGGGGTACGTGCTCAAATACAATACATTAAGTGCAAAAATATGTGTTTAATACTAATACAATACCTAAAGTTCAAGATTTTGATGTGAGCCTTCTCTCGTCTGTTTGTTTTTATGTAATAATAGGCCCCTCGCCAGCCAGATAGCATACAATGTGGATACTACGTTTGTTGGTTCATGTTGGAGATTATTAGGCGAAGATATATCATTATTCCAGAAAAGGTTAATAATTTAATAATGTGTTTATTACTTTTTTTAAATTAGAGATAATGTTCTCTTTCTTGCTGCTATATATATACACCATGATGTTGCTATGCAGTAATTGATGTTGTTACAATAATGTCTTCTCTTTGTTTTTTCCGCAGTATGTAATCAACCCGTCACAACAGATTGAGCAGTACTCAAGTATAGATATAAACGAGGTAAGGGACATGTTGGGCAAATACGTCTTAGAAAATAAAAATGCATGATACTCAGAGTTTAGATCAGCTTATTAGTAAATTTTTTGTTGAAGTTAGGGAATGATTAGTTCATGTAAATTCAACTCCTTGTAAGTAAGTATATATATATATATATATATATATATATATATATATATATATATATATATATATATATATATATATATATATATATATGATGTTCTTTGTTGTGGTTGAATTGAATCTATTGAGTTCGATGAACCCACCTTGTGATTTATCTTTAGTCTTTGGTATATGGTGCTTTCTTGATATATGCAGGTTTTTGAATGGCATGAAACAAATTTAATTTTTCAAAACATTAGGAGTTCGTAATAAAAACGGTTACTAAAAAAAAAACCGTTGTGAAGACCTTTCACAACGATTAATTAAAAAAACACCGTTGTGAATGACTTTCACAAATACCGCGCATAATATTCAACAACAGGTTTTAAACGAAGAACTGTTGTTAAAAGTCTTCATAATTTTGGAGGTAAAGTTACAACAACGGGTTTTAAACTAAGAACCGTTGTTACAAACAATTTCAACAACGGGTATGTAGCATAAACCCGTTGTTAAAAGACATCACAATTTTGGAGGGAAAGTTACAACAACGGTTGTACATATGACAACCGTTGTTATATTATTCCCTCCAAATTTTTGAAACACTTTCCACAACGGAGAACACCCAACAACAACGACTTTTAACCGTGGTGAATACTTTCGACAACGGTTTCATTAAATAACCAAACCGTTGTAAATACCTTCTACAACGGCCGCTTTAACAACGTCCGCTTTTTGTTTTTACAACGGTTTTTACCCGTTGTTATAGCCTGTATCTGTAGTAGTGAAAATAATCTTTTTAAACAGTTTAATCACGGCTTTTGCATCGCAATGGGGAGTAGCGATAGCTTCTACCCATTTAGACACATAATCTATAGCTACGAGGATATATTTATTACCTTGACTGCTCGGAAAAGGTCCTTGATAATCAATGCCCCAGACATCAAAAATCTCAACCTCTAGAATGCCTACCTGTGGCATCTCATGTCTCTTTGAAATATTCCCCGATCTTTGACAAGTATCGCACTCAGCAACAAAATTGCGACTATCTGCATGCAAAGTTGGCCAATAGAAACCAGATTGGAGTACCTTAGCCACAGTCCGGGACGGACCATGGTGACCACCATAGGCAGAAGAGTGGCAAGCTTCTAGGATATCCTTCACCTCCTATTGAGGCACACATCTCCGGATAAGACCGTCTGCGCATTCCTTGAAAACATAAGGATCATCCCAAAAGTATTATCTAGCATCATAAGCAAACCGCTTCTTCTGCTGCCATGAAAGCTCGGGTGGTATCTTACCTGTCACAGCAAAATTAGCATAATGAGCAAACCACGGAGGTGGATAAGACCCCGAATTAGTAATAGCTAACAGACTCTCATCAGGAAAAGAATCATTAATGGGTAACGAGTCCACCCTTTCTGTCAGCTGCAGACGAGATTAATGGTCAGCCACCACATTCTCTGCACCTTTCTTATCTTTGATCTCCAAATCAAACTCCTGCAAAAGGAGTATCCACCTCAAAAGTCTCGGCTTCGCATCCTTCTTAAGAAAGAGAGTCTTCAGTGCTGCATGGTCAGTATAAACAACAACCTTAGAACCTAACAAATAAGACCGAAATTTGTCTAAGGCAAAAACTACAGCTAGAAACTCCTTCTCAGTGGTGTAATAATTGACTTGAGCCTCATCCAGAGTTCGGCTCGCATAATATATGGCATTCAAAACTTTATTCTTCCGCTGTCCCAAAACTGCACCAATCGCATAATCGCTGGCATCACACATAATCTCGAATGGGAGATCCCAATCAGGTGGCTGAATGATTGGTGCAGAAACTAGAGCCTCCTTTAACCTGTTAAAAGCTAAAAGGCACTCATTAGTAAACTCAAAGACAGCATCCTTAAGGAGCAATTATGTAAGTGGTTTAGCAATTTTTGAAAAATCCTTAATGAAACGCCGATAGAAACCAGCGTGACCAAGGAAACTCCTCACTCCTTTAACATTCACGGGAGGAGGCAATTGCTCAATCACCTGCACTTTTGCTTTATCAACATGTATACCCTTATCATAAATCAGATGCCCTAACACAACTCCCTCATTGACCATGAACTGACATTTTTCCCAGTTTAAAACAAGATTAACATCAATACAACGCTGCATGACTTTATCAAGATTAGCTAAACAACGATCAAAGTCATTACCATAAACTGAGAAATCATCCATAAATACCTCCATAATGTTCTCTATATAATCAGAAAAAATCCCCATCATGCACCTCTGAAAGGTAGCTGGGGCGTTACACAATCCGAAAGGCATTCTGCGGTATGCAAAATCACCTTGTGGACAGGTGAAGGTGGTCTTACTCTGATCATCCGGATGAATAGGGATCTGAAAGAACCCTGAATATCCGTCTAGAAAACAGAAAAATTTGTTAGAAGCAAGTCTTTCAGTCATTTGGTCAACAAAAGGGAGGGGGAAATGGTCTTTCTTGGTGGCGGCATTCAACTGTCTATAATCAATGCACATCCGCCACCCTATCACAACTCGTGTTGGTATTAATTCATTTTTCTCATTTTTAACCACGGTAGTCCCTCCTTTCTTCGAACTACCTCGAATCGGGCTAACCCACTTGGAGTTGCCAACTGTATAAATAATACCCGCATCGAGTAGTTTCATCACCTCGGCCATAACAACTTCCTCGCATCTTCGGGTTCAACTTACGTTGACCACATGCGTAAGGCTTGTGGCCTTCCTCCAACTCTATCCTGTGCATACAAATATCAGGGCTGATGCCCTTAATATCATCCAAAAAGTAACCTAAAGCCTTCCTGTTTTCTTAAGCACACACATCAAAGCGAAAAGTGGTCATCATTAAGCTTAGCACTAACAATAGGCGGGTACCGCTCCGTATCATCTAGAAAAACATACTTAAGATTAGGAGGAAGTGGCTTACGCTCTGGCACCTTTACCTCTACATCATAGGCAGAATCAGCTTCAATGGTATAGCAAGTGTTTACCAAATTTTCATTGGCCAGGCTTATGAGCATCTCATCTTCTTCCTCTGTGAGCTCGTAGCTTTCCATTGAGGCTACCAAAGCATCTGGCTCCTCTGCATTCTCCGCTGTATTATCTGCACACTCATCTAAACGGGTTAGATCAGCTAAGGGATCCTTGGCTAAAGATTCCCTCGAGTTATAATTAACGACCACATCAACAATATCAATGGAATAACACGTATCATCATCAGCAGGTTCAATAGCCTTGCGAGCAAGACTGAACTCAATGGTGTCATCCCCTACCTCTAAGGTTATAATTCCGCGTTTGACATCTATTACTGCCCCAACTGTATGCAAAAATGGTCTGCCTAAAATAATAGGTATCTGACTGTCCTCTGCAATGTCCAAAACAACGAAATCGACAGGAATAAAAAACTTACCCACTCGAACGGGTACATCCTCTAAGACTCCTAAAGGTCTCTGAGTTGATCTATTTGCCATCTGAAGGGTAATATCGGTCACCTTAAGTCTACCAATATTTAGCCTTTCGCAAACGGAATATGGCATGACACTGACACTAGCCCCTAAATCACAAAGGGCCTTTCCAATTTCGTGGTTACCTATAGTGCAGGGAATCGAAAAGCTACCCGGGTCCTTTAATTTAGGTGGTATATTAATTTGCGAAAGAACATTACATTCTTCCACAAAAGTAACATTACCGTCATCATGAAAATTTCTCTTACGATTCAAAATGTCTTTCATAAATTTAGCGTAAGAGGGTACCTGGGTAATTATATCAGTGAAAGGAATGGTTACCTCAAGATTCTTGACCATCTCCAAAAACTTACCAAACTTGCGCTCCAGCTTAGTATTCTTTAAACGCTCTGGATACGGGACTGCAACACTGGCCGTAGGATCAACAACCTTCGGCTTCCGTAAATTTAAAACCTCCGTCAAATCATCTATGAGTATAGAATCATGCAAATTAATTGACGGATTTGTGTCCTGCACTGGAGACCCAGTCGATCGACCATTGGTCTCGGTCGATCGACCAATCGCACTGGGCATGAATAGTTTCTGGTCAGAGACTCCTTCGTCAGGAGCTTCAGTCGATCGACTGGTGGTGTTGGTCGATCGACCACATATGCTGGGCTCAATTAGTTTCTGGTCAGAAACTTTTTCATCTGACATCCTGGTCGATCGACTGCTGTTGTTGGTCGATCGACCGCTGGTACTGGGAGTAAAACTCGTTTTCGTACCAGAAATTAAATTCGTCTTTTCATCCTTTCCCGAGTCTTCTCTTGGCTTATCGGGACCATCATAAGAAAGGCCACTTCGGAGATTAATGGCATTAATGGTTTCAATTGGTCCCTCACATATGCTTGAAGAATTGGCGACTTGCTTAGCCTCTAAATTCTCCAACTGCTTCACAAAATTCTTTGCAGATTCAATCCCAGCTTCTTCTATTTTCGTGACTTGGACCAAAAGAGTTCGGACTAGGTCTCTCAATTCCGCGGTCTCATCTGAGTTATGGACAGGAATTTCAACTCTTTCCTTGGAAGCTTCAGAGGTCTCGAGCTTCTCGAGACGGGCAGTGATAGAAGTAATGAGTGTCACAACGGCATTCATTTCATCACTTCGCTTTCGCGAATTTCCACGCGAACTTCCAAACTCAGCTCTATGGACTGCCATCTCCTCAATAGTGTTCCAACCTTTATTCTGACCGGTATTATTTTGGAACCTACCATTTGCAGCTGCGTCCAGGATAACCTTGTAGTCATCATATAAAGCATTATAGAATAAGTTGCAAAGGTACCACTGTTGGAAACCGTGGTGAGGAACAGCCCAAACCAAACTCTTGAAACGTCCCCATGCTTCACAAAAGCCCTCATCGGGTCCTTGCTAGAAATTTGTGATTTTACTTCTCAAGGCATCAGTCTTTGCAAGTGGGAAGTATTTTTTGTAGAAAGCTAATGCTAGAGATGTCTAATCGGTGACTCCAGCTGCTACCCTATCAAGGTAGCGGTACCAATCTCGCGCAGAATCCTTCAAGGAGTACAAGAACATCATCCCCCTTACTTCATCCTGGCTCACCCCAGCCGGTACAGGTATGGAACAGCAGTAGTCTGTGAAAATTTCCATATGCTTCAAAGGATCCTCGTCCGGTAGACCAGCAAACTGATTTCGCTCCACTAAATCGATATAGGAGGAACGAAATTCGAATTGACCAGTCGTAGGGGTGGGTAAAACGTATCCCTTTGGAACATGCTGCTCTTGTGGCTGAAGATTGTCATATATTGTAGTCATGTTCGCAAAACTGAGAGTACTCAAGTCTTCCTCTCAAAAACCTGTCTTCTAACTGTGCAAAAGCAAAACTAGAAGCAAGAGTAAGCAACGGCCTCAAGGAACCAAAGTTCCTTGAGACAAGAAAAATAAAGCAAATAGAATTACACCGTCTCGCCGGCAACGGCGCCAAAATTTGATACCGTCGTTTTGTATCAAAATTAAATTTATAAATCCAAACTAAAACTATAGCTGGTGATAGTAAGGGTCGAACCACAGAGAGACAAGATCAATTTTGTTTGCTATTTTCAGTCTATAAAAGTAACAATTAAGTGGGGGTTTTGAAATTGTTTGATTCTAAAAACTAATTGACAAAATAAGAGAATTCGCAAATAAGATAAAAGAGAGATTAGGAACTTCGGTTCACCATGGCTAAGGTCAGGTCAAGAAGATAACATAGGTCTTGTAATACGGTCTCGGGGAACATGAGCAAGTCTTTCGATCAATGCTCAATAACCTTACGGTCTTCTAATTCCCAAGAATTTCTCAAAGCTTTCGCTCAAAGGAAATTCCAAACCCAATGAAAACCTAACCTACTAATCTTTCAATCTAGCAAGACGGGTTTATCAAAAGGTAATAAGATCGACACGAAAGAATTCATACTAACAAAACAACCCTAATTTATGCCATGGCTCACCTCGTTCCCAATCAAGAAAATTAGCTATGCATGATTAAAACTATAACAATTGCAAAATTGAAGTCAAAGAATAAGATTGACATAATTGAAATTGAACTTAAGACAAAAGATTAAAACTGGATTTCTTGAATAAAAACTAGTAACAACAAGAATTGAATTGACAAGAAATAAAAGAAGAAGGAAATTGTATTAAAGCTTACTAAAGAATTGATGAACAAAGTAATTGAAATTGGAATCCGTCGTCCCCAAAACTAGATCTAAACTTCTGTTCTTAAATAATGAAAAAGCATAACCTAAATATTCTTGCGTACTACTGATAAACGTCCTTCCAAAAGTTAATTACAAATTGGGCTTTCAAAAGCCTAACACGTAAAATGAATCACAGGTCGCGGCTTGGTCGATCGACCATATGGCACGGTCGATCGACCACCCAATACAGTACGCCCTCTTCACTGAACTTCCACGGTCGATCGACTGGATATGTTGGTCGATCGACCAACTGAGCTGTGCAGTAACTTCCTTCTCTCAGCCAATCAGCCACTTCACTCCAATGCACGCATCCCAAGGTGAGCGAGTCCGAACTCCCATCTTCCAAGTTTCCATAAAGTTGCTTCCGAAGGACGATTAAAGCTTGATTTAGCTCACTTCTACTCATTCCTACAATAAATCATAGAAATTCCAAAGTAAACCGTTTCGGGAAAAATAGTAGCTTTAAGCTAACAAATACGCATAGAAATACGTGCCAAAACTGCGAATAAAGTGTATAGAATATGCACGTATCACTCATCATGGCCCATCTACTATAGTATGTACAAAGGCCTTCTAATCTTGTCTCTCCTTGATGCTTGGTCATTGAATTTAATCAATTTAGCTCTATTTTGCCATGAAAATGCAAGATTTGCACTCCTTTCCTACAAAGGACACAAAACCTCAAAGAATATGCAAAACAAAGGACTAAAGACAATAAATGACCCAAATATGCACTAAAAAGCATGGGAACAAGGCTAATTCGGGGACTAAAGGTGCTTAAATTATGGTCACATCAAATATCCCCAAACCGAACCTTTGCTCGTTCCGAGTAAAGAGGTGACAAAGACTAGGACCGTTATTTAAACTAACCTAATAGCATAGCCGATATGAGACAATTAGCGGGTCTCACTCCGCCCCTTTAACTCACAACAAGACAACCATGAGGTAGGATGCCTTCTTGCAAGGCAAGGTGGGTCTTGCCAAAATGGCGACACATCCAAACATTAAGAACACAAAATCAAGTAATGGATGCATCTACAAAAGAATAGCCACTTTCCTCATCTAAGTGGCGGAAATTATCTACAAGGGAAGCAATTCAAAGGTACACACTCCTTCATAGATGCAATTTCTTCAAACTACTAAGCCTAGAAGGATACCAATAAATCACCTCCAAGTTGTGTCAAGCTAGGGTACCTTTGTCCTCAATCGTTAAATGCTTCTGTCAAGAGTAGACTCCTTATGGTGTTAGAAACACTGAAGTATCGCGGAATTCCCCTTCTTGCCTAGACAAGAAGAAGGGTCGTCCCCTCTCTACCATGCACAAAAATGGATACGATGGATAAAGGGATCAATAGATATTTGAGTTTCATTTTGGGAGTTTGCTTTGTTGTTTTTCCCCCCAATTTCTTGTGGCATATAACATTTGAGAACACTTTCTTTTGATTTTTGGCATTTCAACACTTGACACTTTTTGCATTTCTTTTGAACATTTTCAAAGTCACCCCATATGTAGTGAGGGTGGCTTATATTTGAAGCTTTAGGAGTTCTATTTTTGTTGCTCCTCTTTTAATTTGATGCATTTTGCAAACTTTCTTTCACTTTTCATTTCATTGAACTCAAATCAATTTCTTTTTTTGCCCATTCCCTTTGATGATAACAATGTGGTAGAACATGGATGAATGATGGTTGCATGGTTTCAAGGGTCACCTTGGAATAAACGGTAGCCAAGGAGTTATCACACCACAAGGTACTCTTGACTAGGCCTTAATCCATGGGTCAAAGGATACTAGCATGACACATCCTAGGATGTTTTACAAGTATTCTAACAAGCAAAGTCTTAAGAAGAAAAAGCATCTACTAGGGCCTACATACACTTGTCAAGTTTCCCAAGTAGACGGTTTTACAAAATTTTTCTACCATGCAAACTACATGCCATGATGCAACTAACATATATACATCCTAATGCATATGATTCTACCAACTAATATGACATATAAACTAAATGCAAGTCCTAGGTTCACATTATTTATACCGCATCAATCAAAATAAAGCCACATAGTCATTAACATAAAGAGGAAAAAAGAGATTGGAAAGATCATACCATGCGGTCTTCAATATCCTCATGTCTCGGATGTGGCGTAGTCGATCAATGTGAAAAAGGATAGAACAAATACAATATATACAACAATATATACAAGTCTACACTACAAAGGAAATGAACTTGTTTTTGGATTTTCAAATTTTTTTCAATTTTTTTTGATTTTTCGGAAAAAAATTTTTGGGTTTTTGAATAAAAGTTAAGTTAGAATTCCCCATCCCCACACTAATATGGGCATTGTCCTCAATGGCCAAAATGACGGGAAATTATGCAAGTATGATGCATGAATTCTATGCTAAATGCAAGCTATACTAATCTACACTACATGATGCATGGGTTTTTGTTTATGACGGAGAGCGTAATTTAGATTACCTTCCATTGCGTATGCATGTACTTCCCCAAACCGAAATAGACATTATTTCTAATGTCTTAAATTTGGGGGTAGTTTATGCACACAAGATGCAATGCATGAAACTAATTGTCATTTTGGATTTTCAAAAGTGGGAACAATGAAATAAGAACACCTCAATGGGGCCGAGCTGTTAGTCCTCATGTTGCTAGGACTCTCCAACCAAAGACAAAGTCAAATATTGTACAAAACATAAACTTCTTTCATGAAAATTGAAAATAAAGAGAGGAGATGAGGAAACTTCACTTAAGCTTGAGATTGGTGCCTCACGCCCGCTCCATCTAGCTTATGAAGAGATCTTCTAGAGATCGCCATCATCTCCCTCTAGATCGCTATCCCATATTTCCTTGGATGGATCACTTGTATTAGGGTCCATAAACTCGTCCTCTTCGCTTACAAGCTCCACCGTGTCCCCTCCGCAAGAATTGTTGCTCCCTTCATCTTGTCGCCCGTTTGCCTCTTCATTTGCCCTCTCCGAATTGGGGAAGAGTAAATCCATTTGTGCCCAAGAGGGAAATGCTCCCTCTTCACTAATCTTCCCCCTTTGAATCATATCTTGGTATTGAGGGTAGAGTGCATAATAATTGTCCACCGTAGCTTCATATTGTCGGAAGTGCAAATCTTGTAGATTACAAAGTCATCACGGGGAAGCATAAAGGGGTTGGGGTGGTTGTACGGTTGATATGGGAAAGGGTAGGGAGGCACTTTGATTTTCTCATCTTGAGGTTGTTGCTTTTGTTGTTGTTGTTGGGGATTTGGAGGTGGTGGTGCTTGCCTTGCTTGGGTTGGGTTTGGAGGGATGAGGTAGGATGGGATCGGTGATAAAGGTCCCCTTCTTGGTGAGATTCTTGGTAGGCCGGTCATTGGTAGGTAGATTGGATCACTTCCTTTCGTTATCCACTTGATCCTTTTATCAACCCCCTCAAGGGTTATCCAATGATGATGGACAAGAAAGAGGTCTTCATTTATCGTTGTACTTCCGAAAAGAGGAGCATACTCATTATTCTCATTGAATTTTGGATTGAAATGCTTTGCAATCTTTGTAATGAGCCCTCCATTAACAATGTGTTTTATCCCATCATCATCACCGTTCCTAAACTTTGCCCATTTTTCAAGTAGCACAAGAGGCGCATTAAAGTGGTACCCACCCCTTCCTTGGATATCGAGATGACTCCATGAACACAAGGTCAAGTTCGTTAACTATTGCCGGGTCTCGGCGAGCAAGTAGAGTGCCGGAAAGGAACCGGTAAGTAAGTCTCAAAATAGGATTTTGAATGTGGAAAGCTAGACACTCCTTGATTTACATGAAATCTCGGCCGGTCATGGCCCTCCATAGGAGTGTAACACTATATCTCTTCGGTTTTGATGTCCGGGTAGGCGAGACATCGAGACCAAGCACATTAGCAAATTCCACTAGAGTCATCATTCTTGAAACACTTTCCAACCTAAATTCTATGCATATTGTTCTATTCAAGGTTGTAATTTTCAAGAAGCTTAAAAATTCAAGCACAAGGGATCAGTAAGTTTGCCCGTGCATGTGGAATAGGGTAGAGAGACCAAACACTTCAAAAAGAGCTTCCATTTGATGATAAATCCCAAGTTTCTTTAAAGTTCTATGACATAAAAACTTAGTAGGGAGAATGTTCTTACGAAGAAGCCGGTGGAAAACGAGCCTTTGCACATCATTGACGAATTCAACATTTGAGAAGTCATCAAGCCTTGTAAGATCCACAATTTCTTCATGCTCCCTCCTTAAGGTGTTGATGTGGGAGGTAGAAGAACTTCCTCTTACCCTTGGTATTCTTCTATCCCTAAAGGAATATCCCTTTGGTGCCATTCTTTGATTGTTGAGTTGGAGTTTTTTATTTGTTAAAGTATAAAGATGCTCTTTGTGGATTGAATGTTGCTTTTGAAACCCCAGAAATTTGGGGCTTTTTTATTTTGTGGAATGGAAGAGTGTTTGGGATATGCTTTGGGGTCACAAGGAGGTGGGTTTTTATAATACAAGTGGAAGGAAGGGTGATGTGTCACAAATTGTGTGGTGGGGTGTTTTAAAATTAGGAAAATCGGGATTGAAGAACGCGGGAAGACGAGCGGACTCGGGCACAAGACGCTCGAATTCTGTCATTTTTGGACGAGCGGATTCCAGGGAAGACGCTCGGATTCTCTTACAACTAATTTTTGCAAAAATTTGACGCAGCCAAGACGAGCGGATCGAGCACAAGATGCTCGGATTTTATGAAAGGAGACGGGCGTCTTTTCTCAAAGACGAGCGGATTCTGTTATAGCAACTTTGGTTATTCTGCACTGGTAAAAAGACGAGCGGATTCGTCTTCAGATGCTCGGATCCCTGCCGGCGGAGCGGATTCTCAAAAAGACGGTCGTCTTTGTACAAATCGAGCGGATTCTTTTTCAGACGCTCGGGTTGCTTGCTGCGGATTCCCTTTCCTTGACTTCGATAAATGCTTCCCCACACTTAAAAATTAGTTCCTTCCTTCATCAAAAAATCATTAGTGACCCTCCCTCACTTACTCTCATGGAAAGAATTTATGTTTATAATTAAAGGAATGCAATAAAATTATAAATACAAGTTAGAGGGGTTAGTATATTTACAAGTGGTGGTTTAGGGAGGACTCCAGCAAACTCTCCCTTTGATGATTCTTTCAAGGATGAGGAGGCCCGAGGTAGGTGACCTCGACCTCTCCAATAAATGCTCCCTCATAATATGGCTTCAATCTTTGACCATTGACCTTGAATTTGCTTCCATCTTCCGCCTTGATTTCAAAATCCCCATATTTGCCAACTTCGGTGATCACATAGGGACCCATCCATCTAGAGTTCAACTTTCCCAAAAAGAGTCGATAGCGGGAATTGAATAGAAGGACTTTATCCCCTTTGTGCAAGGCTTTTTGCTTAATCCTCTTGTCATGGAGCAATCTTGTCCTTTCCCTATAGATCTTGGCATTCTCATAATATTGTAGTCGGAATTCTTCCAACTCTTGAATTTGAATCATCCTCTTTTGACCACTTAATTTGAGATCAAGGTTAAGGGCTCGGATTGCCCAAAAAGCTTTGTACTCCAATTCGATTGGCAAGTGGCATGCTTTTCCATAGACAAGATTGTAAGGGGAGGCTCCTATGGGAGTCTTATAGGCCGTCCTATAAGCCCAAAGAGCGTCATCAAGCTTTGTGTTCCAATCTTTTCGGGGTCTTGTTCACAACTTTCTCAAGAATTTGCTTGATCTCTCTATTCGAAACTTCAACTTGACCGCTTGTTTGAGGATGGTACCCCAGGCCGGTTCTATGTTGAACACCATACTTGGTCAAAAGAGATGCGAGTTTCTTTTCATGAAAATGCGTTCCTCCATCACTTATGATTGCTCTAGGAACTCCAAATCTTGGGAACATTTTTTTCTTGAAGAGCTTGGTGACCGTCTTTGCATCATCGTTTGGAGTGGCAATTGCCTCCACCCACTTTGAGACGTAGTCTATGGCCACAAGGATATACTTATTCCCATTGGATGTCACGAACGGACCTTGGTAGTCGATCCCCCAAACATCGAAGATCTCCACCTCTAATATGCCCCTTTGTGGCATTTTATTCCTCCACGAGATATTCCCCGTTCTTTGACAAGCATCACAATGAATGATGAATTCCCTTGTGTCTTGAAACATTGTAGGCCAATAGAAGCCCGATTGAAGAATTTTTGCAATGGTTCTCCTTGCTCCATGGTGCCCACCGTAGGGTGATGAGTGGCATCCTTCCAAGATTCCTTGGACTTCCCATTGAGGGATGCATCTCCGGTAGAGCCCATCACTACACTCTTTGTAGAGGTTTGGGTCATCCCAAAAGTACCTCTTTACTTCGAATAGGAACCTCTTCCTTTGGTTGTAGTTCAAGTTTAGAGAGAGTACTCTTCCAACGATATAGTTGGCATAATCGGCAAACCATGGGGTGATGTGCCTTTCAAGTTGTGTTTGAATGGCCATCAAGATATCGTCGGGAAATGAGTCATTGATCGGCTTTTCTCCTTGTTCATCATGAAACCGGATCCTTGACAAGTGATCCGCCACTACATTTTCGGCTCCTTTCTTGTCTCTTATTTCCAAGTCGAATTCTTGAAGAAGCAAAATCCATCTTAACATCCTTGGTTTTGCCTCCTTCTTTATCAAGAGATGTCGGAGAGCACGGTGATCTGAAAAGACAATTACTTTGGATCCAAGCAAGTAGGAACGAAATTTGTCCAAAGCATAGACAATAACAAGAAGCTCTTTCTCGGTGGTATCATAGTTCACTTGGGAGGGATCAAGAGTCTTGCTTATATAATAGATGGCATGAAGAGCTCTTCCTACCCGTTGGCCAAGAACCGCTCCAACGGCGTAGTTACTAGCATCACACATAATCTCGAATGGTAGTTCCCAATTTGGAGGTTGAATGATCGGTGCCGAGATTAGTGCTTCCTTGATTCTATTAAAGGCTTCAACACACTCATCAGTGAAATGGAATTGGGCATCTTTAAGTAATAGTTGAGTGAGGGGTTTCGCTATTTTTGAAAAATCTTTTATGAAACGGCGATAGAAACTCGCGTTACCGAGAAAACTTCTCACCCCTCTAACATTCACGGGAGGTGGGAGTTTCTCTATCACCTCAACCTTAGCTTTATCGACCTCGATGCCCTTTTCCGAGATTAAATGACCCAAAAAAATGCCTTCATTGACTATGAAGTGACACTTTTCCCAATTTAAAACAAGACTAACATCTTCACATTTTTGCAATATAAGAGAAAGATTATGCAAACATGAGTCAAAGTTCTTTCCATAAACGCTAAAATCATCCATCAAAACTTCCATTATGGTCTCTAGGTAGTCGGAGAAGACACTCATCATGCATCTTTGGAAAGTGGCGGGGGCATTACATAAGCCAAAAGGCATCGTCCTATATCCAAAAGTACCATAAGGGCATGTGAAAGTGGTCTTATGTTGGTCATCCGGGTGTATAGGGATTTGAAAGAATCCCGAATACCCGTCAAGGTAACAAAAGAATTTGTTGGAGGCTAACCTCTCAAGCATTTGGTCAATGACCGGTGATCTTTCTCGTGGGTATTAACGCATTCTTTTCGTTTGCTACCACCGTGGTACCTCCTTTCTTTGGTACTACTTGAACGGGGCTAACCCACAAAGAATCCGATATGGGATATATGATTCCCGCATCAAGTAATTTCATAACCTCTCCCTTGACAACTTCTTGCATGTGGGGGTTTAATCTCCTTTGAGGTTGAATGGTAGGTCTATGGTCCTCCTCTAGATGAATTCTATGCATACAAAAGTTGGGACTTATCCCCTTAAGGTCATCTAGACTATAACCCATAGCTTTTTCATGTTGTTTCAACACTTCAAGCAATTTTCCCAATTGGTTTTCATCAAGTCTATCATTAACAATCACGGGTTTTGTCTTTGATTCATCAGGGTAAGCATATTTCAAATTTGGGGGAAGGGGTTTTAAAGTAGGGGTTTGTACATCACTTTCCTCCTTTGGAGGTTCATTGAGAATTTGCTCCATTTCCATTAGACATTCCATTCTCATGGCGTATTCAACTTGTTCTTCATTCTCATCAATCTCATTACATTCGAATTCCATGACGAATTCCTCTCGCTCTTGAGCTTGTAAGATGTCTTCTAGGATGGATTGCTCATCTTCTATAGGTTGACATGCTTCCACAAGGATGTTATGTACTAATTCGGATTGTGCATGAGTAAGTTCTTTGTTAGCTAGAGCGGCCTCTAAAAGATCTACCTCCAATTCCCAATACATATTTTTAGCCTCACTTGCTTCCAAGGCTTCCAATGCTTGCATGGGATCTTTGAAGAAAGGTATACTTAAGTGGTCCTCTACAAAACAATCTATAAGGTCCATCTTGTAAAATATCGAACAACTCAAAAATAATTAGAACAATCCTTGAGGAGTTTTAATTCCCCAAGGCAAAGAAAGACACAACTAATAACAATTTAAGAAAATCTAAATCAAGTTAACACCGTCCCCGGCAACGGCGCCATTTTTGGTCGGACTCACGATGGAGGTTTAGTTTTCGGTACTTGTCGTTAGGAGCACCTAGACCAAAACACAATTTATAACTTCACAAACAAATCTACAATTAGTAAAGAGGCAAGTAAAGGTCGGATCCTAAGGGACGGGAATTGAGATGAGATTTTCAATTGCAACTAGCGGTGTCTAGGGGTGTCACAGTTTGGGGTTTGAAGTAGAAGGTCACTAAACTAAATAGCAATAAAAGTAAACAAGCAAGATGATTAAAAAGGGATGTAAACAATTGATAAAAGGCACTAGGGTGTCATGGGGTCATAGGGGATTCATGGGAATTAATCATACAAACATATTCTCAAATTATAAGCAAGCAATTATTGTTGTGATGGATCGAGTTGGTTTATGTCTTACAATCCTAGGAAAGTTTGGGTCCCGGAGCCGAATCGATTAGATTGTACAATACCTACAAGTCGACTTCATCTTCCCTACTCAACTATATGCATGGTCTAATGAGAATCGAGTTGGTTTATGTCTTACAAGTCTCATTGAAAAGATAGGTGATGGGTAAAAAATGCAAGGATTCATAGGCTCACATTTCATCAAACATAACACGTGCATAAGTTGAGATCACAACAAGCAAGCAAATAAACTATGAAAACATATTAAATTAAGCATGAATCATTCCCCATGTTGATTTCCCCTAATTACCCATTAACCCTAGCTAAGGAAACTACTCAGTCATTATCATGTTGAACATGCTAGCAAGGTTGTCAATCATACCAACAAAGTAAAACATGATGAATAAATGAAAATAACTAACAATAATTAAAGGCGGATTAAAAGAATTATACCTACTAATGATTCCAATAATAAAGCAAAGAATAATAGAAGTACTTGATGCTTGATTGGAAGGTTGTCAATCTCCCAATAATAACCCAAATAATCTTCAATTACCCAAAATGAAAGATGAACAAAAGAGAGATTAAGGAAATGAAACTTGTATAAAAACTTGATTATATGTTGATTACAAGATTAAAGAGAGATTTGGTTGATATTAACTACACTAAAGATTGCTAAGAAGAATATCCTAATCTCATCAGACTAATGGGGTATTTATAGTGGGGATTAGTTACATAGATTAGGGTTTACTAAGGGCTTAAATGACGATTAAGTCCTTGAGGAATCGACGGTCTCTAGGGAGACTCCGGTCTCCTTTTCGCCGGTCTTAGAAAAATATGCACATCCTTCCTTGAAGCTCGTAGAAAACGAAGTGGCTGACATACAATCCGAGCGTCCAGGGCATGGGACGGGCGGACTGTGGTGATTCTAGACGGGCGTCTAGCTGGGGAAGACGGGCGGATTGGGAGTGTTTTGGACGGGCGTCCACTGGGGGAAGACGCTCGGATTGCCCCTCTTGGACGGGCGGCTTGTAGACATTCCGCTCGGATTGTCTTACAGCTACTTTCTTTCTTCTTTTCTCCCTTTTTCTTCATAGAATCCTTGAGGATTTCCTCGGGGATGCAAGGATCTTTTCTCATCATGGCCAATCTACTATAGTATGTACAAAGGCCTTTTAATCTTGTCTCTCCTTGATGCTTGGTCATTGAATTCAATCAATTTAGCTCTATTTTGCCATGAAAATGCAAGGTTTGCACTCCTTTCCTACCAAGGACACAAAACCTCAAAGAATATGCAAAACAAAGGATTAAAGACAATAAATGACCCAAATATGCACTAAAAAGCATGGGAACAAGGCTAATTCGGGGACTAAATGTGCTTAAATTATGGTCACATCAGATGGCCAGTCTGGAGGAGAAGGCACATTCAACGATTATGTTGTGTCTTGCTGATGATATCATCACTGAAGTCGCAGAGGAAACTACCGCCGCCGGTCTATGGAAAAAGCTTGAGAGTCTTTATATGACCAAGTCTTTGACCAATAAGTTGCTTCTGAAGCAACGTCTGTTTAGTCTGAGAATGCAGGAAGGTATGCCTCTTCGAGATCATTTAGATCAGTTAAACACAATTTTACTAGAATTACGTAATATTGATGTTAAGGTAGAAGATGAGGATGCCGCATTAATTCTGTTAGTTTCTTTACCGCTATCGTATGAGAATTTTGTACAGTCTTTTATTGTGGGTAAAGATACTGTTACTCTAGAAGATGTTAGGTCGTCTCTTCATACTAGAGAACTGCGCCATAAGGCGGCTGGTACAGGTACAGACAATCAGGCTGCAGGGTTAGCAGCTAGTGGGGGTTATGGACAGGGAAATTCGGGGAAGAAAAAGTATAAGAAGCCTTCTTATTCGGGTTCTTCTAATTCCGCTGGTAATTCTGGTACTTTTGATAATTCTGGTTCTTATGTTTCTAAGGGTTCTAAACCTACTGATGTCTGTAACTACTATAAAGGGAAGGGGCATTGGAAATTCGATTGTCCCAAGAAAGATAAACAGAACAAGTCTGGTACTGCTACTGCTGGTGTAGCAAATGCAGATTCCGAGGAAGATGATTATGCTCTGGTTACGGATAGGGTCACGCATCACACTTATGTGTGGATTCTAGATTCTGGAGCATCTTACCATATATGTCCGCGCAGAGAGTGGTTTACAACTTATGAACAGGTAGATGGAGGCACTATTTCTATGGCCAACAGTGCTGTTTGCAGGATAGTTGGAATCGGCTCAGTCAGGGTAAGGACACATGATGGTAATTTTTGTACATTGAACGAAGTTAGACATGTTCCACTGATGACAAAGAATCTGATCTCCTTAAGCACGTTAGACAGTAAGGGTTTCAGCTTTCAAGGTGTAGGTGGAGTTCTGAACGTCTGCAAAGGTTCGAATGTGGTTCTGAGGGGTATCAAGCATGGTACTCTATATTATCTTCAGGGACCTACTCTGTCAGGTTCTGTTGCTGTTGCGTCCTCAAGTGTTGATAAAGAAGATTTGACTAAGTTATGGCATATGAGACTTGGTCATATGAGTGAAAGGGGGATGTAGACTCTGTCAAAAGAAGATCTTCTGTGTAGTCACAAGGTCAAGAATCTGGATTTCTGTGAGCATTGTGTATTTGGGAAGCTACATCGCAACAAGTTTCCTAAAGCAGTGCATAGGACCAAGGGCACACTTGATTACATCCATTCTGATTGTTGGGGTCCTTCTAAGGTGGAGTCTTTAGGTGGTCACAAATATTTTGTGTCAATTATTGATGATTATTCCAGGAAGACTTGGATTTATTTGATGAAGCACAAAAACGAAGTCGTCACTCACTTTAAGCACTAGAAGGCATTAATGGAGAATCAAACTGGGAAGAAGGTCAAGAGGCTGCGAACTGACAACGGCCTAGAGTTTTGTTGTTCTGAGTTCGACGAGTTCTGCAATAATGAAGGGATTGCCAGACATCGTACAATCCGAGATACACCTCGAAAGAACCGGTGTAGCGAGAGCGAATGAACCGTACACTTCTGGAGAGGGCAAGGTGCATGCTCTCTAATCTTTGGACTAACAAGAAGATTCTGGGCGGCGATTAGTACAAACATGCTATCTCGATAAATCGGGGACCTGACACGAGTCTGACTCTCAAAACTCCATTTGAGATGTGGTCTGGTAAATCTGCTAACTATTCTATTTTAAGAGCTTTTGGTATTACTTCTTATTATCATGTTAGTGAGGGTAAGCTTAAGCAACGAGCTAAAAAGGGAGTATTCATGGGCTATGGGGATGGTGTCAAGGGATACCGTATCTGGTCTCCATCTGAGGGTAGGGTTATTTTGAGTAGAAATGTTGTCTTTGATGAAAATTCTATGGTTAATCCTACTGTGAAGTCTTATATTTTGTCAGATAGTAGTAGTAGTAGTGTTGATAAACAGGTGGAGCAGTAAGAAACTCTTGATGAGAGTGTTGCACAAGATAAAGATCAACCACTACAGTCCGAATCCGAATCTGTACCATCAGATTCTTCATTACCAGTTCCGAATCAGCAGAGTTTGGCCCGTAAGCGGTCAATCAGGCCTAATTTTGGGAAGCCTCCGAATAGACTTGGTTTTGAAGATATGGTGGGTTATGCACTTCAGGTTGCTGAGGAGGTGGATCCTGACTTACATGAGCCATCCACTTTCAAAGAAGCAGCTACATGTTCTGAATCTGCCCAATGGCTTACTGCCATGGGAG
The DNA here is from genome assembly GCF_048544455.1 of Silene latifolia. Taxonomy (NCBI): domain Eukaryota; kingdom Viridiplantae; phylum Streptophyta; class Magnoliopsida; order Caryophyllales; family Caryophyllaceae; genus Silene; species Silene latifolia. The sequence goes on along the minus strand of NW_027413661.1, from coordinate 3,669,054 downwards.
ATGAGATGGAGTCCCTTCAAAAGAATCAGACCTGAGAATTATCTAAGAAGCCTCAAGGGAGAAAGATTGTTACTTGTAAATGGGTCTTCAAGAAGAAAAAGGGAGAGACTGTGCTGAGGGTATAAGGTATAAAGCCCGATTGGTAGCTCGTGGGTTCATTCAGAAAGAGGGGGTAGACTACAATGAAATATTTTCACCAGTGGTCAGACATACTTCCATCATAGTGTTACTAACAATAGTTGCACATCAGGATTTAGAACTCGAACAGCTAGATGTGAAGACAGCTTTCCTACATGGAGAGTTGGAAGAAGAGATATACATGACTCAGCCAGACGGTTTCCAGATTCTGGGTAAAGAAGACTACATTTGTAATCTGAAGCAGTCCTTATATGGGCGAAAACAGTCTCTTAGGCAGTGGTATAAAAGGTTCGACGGCTATATGTTGGAGATTGGCTACAATAGGAGTCCGTATGATTGTTGTGTTTATTACACTAAAGAATGGGTCTTTCATTTATCTGATCCTATACGTGGACGATATGTTAATAGCTGTAGAGAGCAAGTCTGATGTTCAGAAATTGAAGGGTCTCCTCTGTGCTCAATTTGAGATGAAGGATTTGGGTGCAGCAAGAAAAATTATGGGAATGGAGATCTATAGGGATAGGAGTAAGAAGAAGCTTTTCTTATCTTAGAAAGGCTATATTCAGAAGGTGCTAGCAAGGTTTGGCATGTCTACTGCGAAATCTATAGATACTCCTAGTGCATCGAATGCACATCTATCTGTTGCTTTCTCACCCAAGTCAGCTGAAGAAAGGGAGTACATGTCCTGAGTTCCGTACTCTAGTGCAGTGGGTAGTTTGATGTATGCTATGGTCTGCACTAGACCTGATTTAGCACAGTCAGTCAGTGTGGTGAGCCGGTTTATGGGTGATCCAGGTAAAGAGAACTGGCAAGCTATGAAGAGAATTTTTCGGTACCTTAAGGGTACATCTGATGTTGGCCTCATTTATGGAGGTGATAGAGAGTGCCTTGTGTCAGGGTACTCAGATTATGATTATGCAGGAGATGTTGACAGCAGACGATCAATGACTGGTTATGTTTTCACTCTTGGTGGTTCAGTCGTCAGTTGGAAGGCTACATTGCAGCCTACAGTTACTTTGTCTACTACTGAAGCAGAGTATATGGCGCTTACCGCAGCAGCTAAAGAGGGTATCTGGTTAAAAGGATTGGTCAGTGATTTGGGTCTACATCAGGAGCAAGTTATTGTATTCTGTGACAGTCTTAGTGCAATATGCTTGGCTAAAGATCAAGTCCATCATGAGGGGACTAAGCATATAGATGTGAGATATCATTTTCTGAGAAATGAGAAGAGGATTAAGGTGAACAAAGTGGGTACTGCCGATAACCCAGCTGACATGTTCACTAAGCCAGTTCCGCATAGCAAGTTCCAACATTGTTTGGACTTGCTAAATATTCGCAGTCTGTAATTGCCCTCTTGGGGGCAATATCTGAGGGGGAAGGGAGAAGAGCTTTCTGGTACATCTGGCATTTATTGGAATGCACCTGGTACATCTGTCTGTTTGTGAGAGAATTCAAGTCAAGGTGGAGATTTGTTGGATCTGTGCCTTGATTCTGTTAGTCGCCGTATCTGTTATTGGGCTAGGTCTGTCTTGGGCCTTTATTAGGTCATTCTGCATTAGGTCTTAGAGAGTATTATATAAACTCTCTAAGCCTCTACCTAGCAGTCATACCGTCTAAATCTGTAATCTGAAAACTCCTCACATATCATTAAAAAACTCTCCCTTCTGCCCTGTGGACGTAGCTAGCACACCGTTAGTGAACCACGTAAAATATGCATTTGTCTCTTTATTGTTCTTTTATTAGTTCTTTCTTGCTTCTGCTGTAACACTTTTTCATTCCTACTCCTACATGTACATTGAGGACAATGTCCAAAATAAAGTGGGGGATGGGAATTTATATTCCAAAGCACATTAAAATTGAAAATTTTCAAAAAATCCCAAAAATATGTTCTTTAATTTCAATAAAAACAAAATCCATAAAAATTTGAAAAATTTTAAAATTCCAAAAAAACATGTTATTTCTTTTGTAGTGTAGAATTGTATATATTGTATGTATTTGTGTTTGTTTGTCACTCTTATCACATTGAATCGATTACGCCACATTCGAGGCATGAAGGAAATAGAAGACTGCATGATATCTCTTTCCAAATCTCCTTCCTCCTTTTATATGTTAATGACATTGTGGCTATCTTTTGATTGATGCGGTATGAACCAATGTGTTAATAAGAGTTTGCATCTAGATTATATGACATAGTAGTTGATAGAAGCATATGCATTATAGTTGTATATATGTTAGTTGCATCATGGAATGTAGTTTACATGGTTGGAAATGTTTGTGAAAATGCCTATTTAGGAAGCTGGACAAGTGTATATAAGGCCCTTGTAGATAATTTTTCTCCTTGAGACTTTGCTTGCTAGAATACCTTCAAGACACCCTAGGATGTGTCATAATAGTATCTTTTTACCCATGGACTAAGGCCTAGTTAAGAGTACCTTGTGGTGTGATAACTCCTTGGCTAGCTACCGTTTATTTTAAGGTGACCTTTGAAGCCATGCAACCGTTCTTACACTTCTATCATCATATTTTTTCAACAAAAAAGGAATGGGCACAAAAATCTCCAAATTGAGTTCAAGTACCAAAATGAAAATAAAAAGGTTTGCACAAATTGCATCAAATGAAAAGTGGAGCAAAAATATACTCCAATGCTTTAATAGAAGTACCCTTGCTACAAATGGGGTTACTTTGAAAATGTTCAAAAATTGCAAAAATTGAAAATTGTCAAGTATCAAAATGCCAATCATCAAATAAATGGCAAGAAATTGTTCTCAAAATGTCAAAATTCCACAATAATTTGGGGGAAAAAACAAATCAAAAGCAAACTACCATTGTGAAACTCAAAGCATACTGATCCCTTTTATCCATTGATCTCATCTTTCTTGCATGGTGGAGAGGGGACGATCATTCTTCTTGTCTAGGCAACAGGGGAAATTCCGCGATCCTACAGTGTTTCTAACACCATAGGGAGCTTACTCTTGACAAAAGCATTTACCGATTAAGGATAAAAGTACCCTACTTTGACACAACTTGGAGGTGATTTGTTGGTATCCTTTTGGACTTATTAGTTGGGAGAAATAATATCTATAATGGAATGTGTACCCTTAAATTGCTTCCCTCTTAGATGATTTCCGCCACTTAGATGAGGAAAGTGGCTATTCTTTTGTAGATACATCCATTACTTGTTTTGTGTGCTAAATGCTTGGATGTATCCCCATTTTGGCAATCCCCAACTTGCCTTGCAAGAAGGTATCTTACCTCATAGATGTCTTTTTGTGAGTTGAAGGGGGAGAGTGAGACCCGCTAATTGTCTCACATCGGCTATATTATTAGATTAGTTTAAATAAAGGTCTAGTTTTAGTCACCTCTTTACTCGGGACGAGTAAAGGTTCGGTTTGGGGATGTTTGATGTGACTCTTAATTGCGCACATTTAGTCCCCTAATTGAACCTATTTTACATACTATTATAACATTTCATGGCCATTTTATCCGTCAAATCCTTTCTACTTTACTTCCCTAGTGTATTTTATATGTCTTATAGGAAAGGAGATAATGAGGCGGAATTCCCATCTCCCATGCATATTTCGAAGTTTGTTGATGATCTTGGATGGACTAGTATGAAGAGGAGGTAAGAATGATGACCAAGAATGTATAAATAAAGAGTATATAGAAGGATCATAGGCTTAAAAGCAAGGATGACGAGAAGGAAGCCATTGCAAGAAGAAATTGCTCTGAACCAAACCAAGAGTTACTTCTTTGGCTCAAAAAATATACCAGATGAAACGGCGTCGAAGAATCAAGTGGTCTAGGCTCTTGAATCACTCCAATAGGAGTCCGGATGAGGATATGACTTCCGTTTTACAATCCAAGATCAAATAGACAAGCTGCCCGCCAATCCGCACGTCCCGAACTCAATCCGAGCGTGCCAGACTCAAGACGAGCGTGCCAGACTCAGGACGAGCATATTTTTAGATAGTCAAGAACGGGAATTACTCTGTCCATGGATCCGAACGGCCCGATCATGATCCGAGCGTCCCAGAGCACCAGGATCCGAGCGTCTTATGCTGAGGAGGAGCGGCTTGCTGCGTCAGGATCCGAGCGTCTTCCGCAGGAACCGAGTGGATCACAAGTCAGAAGAGCTTGTGCCATACCACAAGACAAGCGGACCGACGCAGGACTAGCAAGAGGATCCGCTTATTTCCCTCGGGACTTGCAATTCTCTATTCATCACTTAGCATTGTTATTTACTAATCTACCCTTGCTTAACCTAATGATGTACCACTATATATACTCCATTTGTAATAATCAAGAGACCAAGCCCTCTTCGAGGAGGCAAACCTTCCTTAGATTAGATTAGGAGTAGATTAGAATAGATTAATCTCAATCATTCCACAAAATTACACATTAATCTTTCTTTAATTATTGTTAAAGCTTTATTATTATTGGGTAATTAATGATTATTTGGTTATTATTGGAGAATTGACAACTCTTCATCAATCAATCAAGTTTTCTTCTATTATTCTTTCCTTTCCAATTGTTCATCTTAAGTTTGGTATAATTCCTTTACTCTTTACTCTTTATTGCTTATTTCCTTACTCTCTTATCATGTTTATACTTGTTGTGATGATTGACACCATTAATAACATGTTCTCCATGATAATAAGTGATTAGTTACTTAACTAGGATTAGTGGGGTATTAGGGGAGTTAATCATTGTATAAAACTATGCTTAATGAGTTCATTTGTATACTTTCTTATCCTCAACTTATGTACATATCATGTTTGGTGAAATGCGAGCCTATGAATCCTTGCATTTTTTTGATCCATCACCTATCTTTTCAATGAGGCTTGTAAGCTTATACACCAACTCGAGCTTCATTAGACCATGCATGGAGTTGAATAGGAAGGATTAAGTCGACTTGTAGGAGTTGTACAATCTAATCGATTCGGCTCCGAGACCCAAACCTTCTTAGGGATTGTAAGATATACACTAACTCGATCCCATCACAACAATAAGTGCTTGCTATCTAATTGAGAACATGTTTGTATGATCTACTCCCATGAACCTCCTATGAACCCATGATATCCCAGTGCTTTTAGTCATTTGTTTACATCCTTTCTTTTGTTGCTTGTTCACTTTCCACTGCTTTTATTAGATTAGAATCATCAACCCATTTCAATTGTGACAATCCTTAGCACAACTACAATTATATTGAACAATTTGAGTACCCCCCGTCCCGTGGATCGACCCCGACTTGCTTGCTATGCTACTAGTTGGGTGTAAATGTGTTTGAGGGCGTACAATGACACGCTCATTAGGTTTAATGAGCGGGGCTTAGGTGGGAACGACTGCGGTCCCCCACTGGCAGGACTGGTCCAGTGGACAGTCGGTGATGATAATTGATTGGAGGAGATATGGTGTGTGTGTATGTTTGTACCTGTATTATGTTTATGGTTGTATGTCTGTTTCCTCAACTGCAGATCCACTATGGTGAGCAGTCAGTCTTAGCAGGTGTTGTTTGGATGATAGCTGGGTGCTTGGAGGGACGAGTCTATCATGAGTCACGACAGAAGTAGCTCACATAGTAGATAGTGGTTTTGAGTTGTACCTTTTGTATGTCATTAGTTTTGTTTATCACTTGTAATATAACTTAATTGTTCTATTATCGACATTTGATTATTACTGTCCTCTAGCAACCGAGATGGTGACGCCCATATATGCTAGGGAAGGTCTTGTTAAGGCTCCTGAGTATATGGGGGTGTCACATTGGTTGTCGTCAAGGTGTCATTACGGTCATTTTGGCAGTAACTAGAGTACATTTGGAGTCCGGGTCAAAACGCGTCTTCATTTCCTAAAACCGTCAAATCTCGAGTCAAAAAGCAATGTGTTTGTCTACCTAAGGTTAGGATGTCATAAAATGTCGAGAGTATATCTTATTTTGAGTCCCATGTCACTTCTTTGGGCTAAACTTAAAGTTTACATTACAAAATGTGCATTTCATTTAGCTAAAATGACAACCCGACATTTAGGCCAATTTTACCAGGTGAAAACGACTTTTTTAGGTCTTGCCTATTTCATAGAAAGTTCTATATCTTCCTCTTAGCTTTCCAACGCCACCGAAATCACCTTAATCCGAGTCTTATAGAGAAAGTTATGGATAAAATACGACAGACTGTCAAACGCGTTTTCATGCGCAGAAGAATACTACCCGAGAAAGGAAGCAGTAAGTGTTGCGCCTCTTCTAAGGGTCGCATCACCTGCTGCGCCTCTTCTCAAGGCTTTCTTTTCGTCCAATTTTCCGCGTTTCAACCTAAGTCGGTTGTTTCCGGATCTTTCCTTCCGTATCCCTTTCCTAAACCCTACCCCTCATGATTAGTATAAATAGAGGCCTTCGCCTCACATATTTCTCTTGCAAGTGTTCATCCCCTTCTTTCTCTCTCTCTTTGCATTCTAGACCACGCTATTGCTTTCAACGCCTACGTGCTTGATCAATTGACCACGTAAGCTCATATCATTCTGAGTCCTAGTCACGTTGCATAGCCCGACCAATTTGACCAACTCCACGTTTAATAAACCTAATTTAATCTACTAAATCCTCTACGAGGGCACTTTCCACGCATATTCGAGTCGAACAATCACTAAAATGATAACTTTAGTCAATTTTGTTTCGTCAAACAGGTAAGTCTGAAGGTGTAAATCCTATTTTATTATTGTACTTTTATTTTGTATCAATTAATGTAGATCTATATCAAAGGCACGATAAAAAACTGATTTAAAATCCATCTTTTAAATGTTGGAGCTTGTGTCCTCCACAAATTAGTGTGATAACATTTATAAATCTCTTATAGGTTCACAAGGGTATACTTCGTATTTTATCAGTTGATTAACGATTACCTAATAACGTTTGGCTTGCTAGAAAGTTTGACGTTATTACCATACTGATGGCGGTGATCAACTGGTCCCTAAATGTCACACCTAAAGGATGTGTTTAAGAGATGTGGTTATGGAAATGTAATCACATTGATGCCTTATATGACTAAAAGGTTAGTTCATGTATTTGACTAAACAGTTAGTCAATGTGATGATGAGACGATTATTTAATGCCGATTAAATAATATTAGCTGAGACGAATTAACTGTCAAATTCGTAAATTGAATATAAACAGTTATATTTAATTAATGTATATAATGTTAGTTTGAACGAATTAAGTTGTTAATTCGTAATTAAATGTAACCAGTTATATTTAATAGCTAATTATAAATATGCGATATTTATAGTTAAAGTATATTTTATTCGAGATTGTTATAATAAATGTTGTCAGACCGGATTTAATAAATCGACTACAATCGGTTATGTATGAACTTATTAAAACGGGACAACATATATGATAATTAATAAAATGTATACATAATATACATTTTGATAACTACCCAAAAATAAGAAGATATTTTCTCCTTATTTTTGGTTGGTAGTTTGACCGAAAAAAAGAAGAGAAAAATCTCCCCATATACTCCTCTTTCACGGTTTAAAGAGGTAGTGCAGGTTAGATCATATTCTTATTCTTTTGACCTAATTTTTGCCTCTCATCAAAACACAACAAAACCCTAAAAATTAATTAGTAAATTTTGGGGATCTATTCTAGCAAGAACAAAGGCATATCTCATATCATCTTAGGTGCAACTGATAGGAGAATATCATTGCGATATTGTTATTAGGCCATATTTTCTAGGACCGAAGGTTATTTCTTAATCTCTCTATTTTGTTTATGCTATTTCATTTATGACTCATATTCATAATAATAATTTCGTTATAATCCTTATAATGTTAATGGAAGTATACCGATATTTCCTACAAGTGGTATCAGAGCCAAGGCCACGAAATTATTTTTGATGATTTTCATAATTGAATTAAACAAAATTTCGAAGAAAAAAAAAACATTCGGCTGTTAATTTTTTTTTGTGCCGTAGGGTTTTAAATTTTTTTTGTCGATTGGTTTTTGTTTTTTTTTTATGTTTATTTCCATTTTGATTTGTTCATATTGTTGTTTTAATCAGTTAAGATGATAATATAATGAATTTGTAGATGTTTTGATTTAATTCGGATTAAATTAAAATGTAAATGGAAATCGTTTTGATTAATGATGATTTTTGTTCTTGCTATATAGTTTTAGGCATACATGATGTTAAATCGTTGTTTAAAGATCATGATTCATTAATATTGATGATTATGCCTATCTTGTTCTAGTAGCAATTTTAAACAAACTTGTTCATTATTAATTAGGATGTTTTGAAAAAAAAATTTTGTTCTAGGGCTTTTCTGGCGAGAATGCTTTCAAGAAAAAAAAAATTTTTCTGTTTTTTTTTTTGTTCATGTATGCCGTCAAGAAAAAAAAACATATGGGCTGCTGCTGTTTTTTTTTTATTTCAGCCGAAAGGAAGAAAACAAATATTGGATTTTCTGTTTTTTTTTTTGTAAATGGCGTGTGCAAAGAACAAAAATTTTTTTTTTTTTTTTTTGTTTTCCTGTTTTTGCCGATACCAAAGAAAGAAAAAAAAAGTTTTTTTTTTTTCTTTTGGTTTTGTTTTGATTTGTTTTTGGCCAATATTGATTATACATTAATTTAATAATGTAAGATTAATTGTTGTGAAGAAGTTCACAATTTTTAGATACCTAATTATTTTAAAGAGGTTTAAAATATTGATGGGTTAATATTCATATTACAAGTTTAATATGAATTTTGATTGAAATTAATGTGAATAATTGAGGTATTGTCACTTAATTTGATCAATTAAATAGGTGGTTTGGATAAATTAATCTACATAATTAAGGAATTATGTCTTGCATGTTTAATTTATTAGTTGATGCATTTTTTTTAGTTGAATGAATCGTTGAATGGATTTATTTACGTATTTTTGCAATCGGTTGTAATTTGTAATACCTAGTGTGGCCTTAGTTAAATTATGTTTTCCTAATGATGGAAACATAATTTTTAATGTAATTTGAGATCTCGTATCTCCGTTTGGTTTTTCTTTATTTATTGCGGTTTTGAAATTAGAATGTAAATAGGTTTATTTTGTAATTTTAATTGTAATTTTAAAGAAGACTAAAGATGGAGATTGGAGCTCACTCCCGCTACGTGGATCAAGATGGAACATCAAGACAAGCTTCTCGGGTCCAAGGATGGATTCCAAAGTTGTATTTATGTTCATTTTGGTAGATAGGCCACACTAGGACTTTATTGTTTTACGTTTTACCGTTCTTATTGCTTTTCATTCACATGATAGTTAGTGCATCATTTTCCGCTTAAACCAAACCACCAGCTAAAATGCATGAAAATTGACTCATATAGATTGAATGTTAGTTTTAATGGACATACAGATGTCACACACTTTTTAAGCCATCACCTTAGTTTATTCATTCACGCATGCTAGATATTAGTTCACTTAAAATGAATTAAAATAAAGTTGATGGGATCTTCCTCTAAAACGGAAATTGAGACTAGTCTTTATAAGGGCAACCAACTATGAATCCCTTCTTCGTCGGTAGGCATAATATGACCCCTTCTACGTTGGGTAAGTAGTTTGTGTTGACTTAGTTTATCTCAACATTATAGTCCGAAGAGTTTCTCGTGATTATGATGGACTAAAGATAGAATTTAGAGAAATTTATCGACCAAGAATTCTAACAGTAGAATTAGCTAAAAGGTTGGCTTATCAATTTACAGATAATTGAGTCTTGGAATTATTTATATAATTCTTGAGGGAGGTCAATTGTATAAATGCTTGAGTCTTCGCTTATAACAGTTTTGCATTAAGACTTAAAATCATAACGATGCATATGCTTATTATTTTTATTCTTCTTTTCGCAGTGTAGAATACGTTTATTTTGATAATACTGTTACAACAAATGGCTGGAAATAATGAAATCCCAATGCCAAGTGCCACACTTGGACGCGAGTCCTGGCTTAAATTTTTCATGGACAACATGAATCAGTTCACACGACTGAAGAATGATGGGTCCAACTTTGCGGACTGGGAGGCAGCACTACGGAATGCTGCCGTTGCTGGCGGTAAGCTCAAGTATTTAACTGAGCCAATACCGATAAACCCAGGCCCCAATGCAGGAGTTAACGGGTCACTTGCTTATAGTGATTTCGTCATGGAAGCGGGTGCGATAAAGAACGTACTCATCTTTGCAATGGAAACCGATTTGCAGAGACGCTTCATAGCCCAAGGTGCGAACAAGATTTTCACCACGCTCACTAACGAGTTCTCAAAAGCACTGAGAATCGTTACTTATGAGCATACCTGTCGCTTCTTTGATGCGAAACTCCAGAAGGGCCAACCGGTTAGCCCACACATTCTCAACATGATTGAGAATGTCGAGAAATTGGAGGCACTTGATTGTAAAATCAGTGAGAGCATAGTCATTGACCGAATGCTTCATTCACTTCATGATGGTTTTGCCCTTTTCAGGGCGAATTTCTACATGAATGACTTGAAGAAAAGTCGTCATGAGCTACACTCACTTCTCGTACAGACCGAGAAGGATATGAAATTGAGTGGGAGCATGAAGCAGGATGTTCTCATGATTTCCAACAAGAATAAAGGTAAGGGCAAAGCTCCAGGCGACCTAACTGTAGGTAAGCCAAAATTCAAGAAGCCAGGAAACGGTAAGAGTGGGCGTGGTGAGACTAGTGGCTCACAGGGCAAGGCAAAGAGCAAGGGCGGTGACATTGAGTGCCACCATTGTCACAAGACTGGACATTGGAGGAGGAACTGTCCCGTGTACCGTGAGGACATAAAAGCAGGCCGCGTCGTTCCTGTTTGGTATGTCATCTTATATTCATATGATTGAGATTAACCATGCAAGTTTCGGAACTTGGGTACTTGATACTGGTTGTGGTTCTCATCTGTGTAATCATTTGCAGGGCCTAAAAAATATCACACCTCTCAGAAAGGGTGATGTGGACCTCCGAGTCGGGAATGGAGCTAGAGTTACTGCAGTCTCGAAGGGAACATACGTAATCCAACTCCCTAGTGGTTTTGAGTTATTTTTATATAACTGTTACTATGTACCCTGTTTGTCTAAGAACATTATTTCTGTTTCCGTACTTGATAAGGACGGTTTTTCATTTTCAATAAAGGATAATAGCTGTATTTTCTCTTTTAATGAAATGATTTATGGCAAAGCAGTTTCCATGAATGGAATTTACATCTTAGATCAAACCACGGAAGTATTACACGTGAATAATAAGAAATTAAAGGTTGGTGACAAAGATCAAACCTATCTATGGCATTGTCGAATGGGACACATAAATGAAAAACGTGTAAAGAAACTCGTCGATAATGGGACTATTCCCGTATTCGATTTTTCTACATTTGGCACGTGTGAATCATGTCTCATTGGCAAAATGACTCGAATTTCCTTCAAAGGTGTTGGAATGCGTGCTAGTGACCTATTAGGACTCATACATACTAATGTTTGTGGACCTGTGTCAATTACCGCTAGAGATGGCTATAGATATTTTATCACTTTCACGGACGATTTGAGTAGATACGGATATGTCTACTTAATGAAGCATAAAAGTGAGTCCTTTGAGAAATTCAAGGAATACCAGAATAAGGTTGAGAACCAACTGGGTAGAAAGGTTAAAGCACTCCGTTCAGATCGGGGTGGCGAATATCTTTCAAATGAGTTTGATCAACACCTTAAAGACTGTGGAATCGTTTTACAATTAACTCCACCTGGAACACCTCAATTAAATGGTGTGTCCGAACAGAGAAATCAAACATTACTTGATATGGTTTGATCCATGATGAGTCACACGGTAGTACCTGATTCATTATGGGGTTTTGCTCTTTTGTCAGCTGCTCTTATACTTAACCGAAGTCCGACTAAAGCTGTCGACAAGACTCCATATGAAATGTGGAAGGGAATGGTCCCTAACTTGTCCTTTATTCGGGTTTGGGGCTGCGAGGCTTATGTCAAGTGGAGACACGAGGATAAGCTTGGCCCGCGATCGGTCACGACATACTTTATTGGTTATCCAAAAGGAACGTTTGGTCATTACTTCTATTCGCCTATCGAACATCGAGTTTTTGTTGCGGCTAGTGTGACGTTCTTAGAGAAAGAATTTCTCGAGAATAAGACAAGTAATAGAACCTTCGAGCTGTCGGAGATTCAAGAACCAACAACCGAGGAACAGATGGAGGAAGTTGTTCCTCCAACTGATGATACGGTTAATATTCCTGAGGAACCTAGGAGGTCGGGTAGAGTCTCTAATCCTCCGGACAGATACATTGGTATGGTCGAGGAGAGTGACGTTTTGCTCCTAGAGAGTAATGAACCCGCTACCTATAAAGGTGCCATGACCTGTTCCGACTCAAAGCTATGGCTTGAAGCCATGCAATCCGAGATGGACTCCATGTATGAGAATGACGTATGAGATCTTGTTGATTTACCTAATAAGGTAAAACCTCTACAGTGCAAATGGCTTTACAAAATAAAGCATTCTGTAGACGGGCAACCAGATACCTATAAGGCACGGCAAAAGGTTTCACTCAAGTGCACGGATTGCATTATGATGAAATTTTTGCACCCGTAGTTATGCTGCGTTCCATTCGGATTATCTTAGCGATTGCCGCTTTTCATGAATATGAAATTTGGCAAATGGATGTGAAAACCGCCTTCTTAAACGGTTATTTGGAGGAAGAGTTGTACATGGTGCAACCCGAAGGTTTCACAGATCCTGAGAATCCTAAGAAAGTGTGCAAGCTTAAGCGTTCCATTTATGGACTTAAGCAAGCTTCTCGAAGTTGGAATCATCGTTTCGACCAGGTGATAAAAGAGTATGGTTTCACTCGATCGGTCGAGGAACTATGCTTATACATCAAGTCGAGTGGGAGCAACATTGTTTTCTTGATATTGTATGTCGATGACATACTCTTGATTGGGAATGACATTCCTGTCTTATCTTCGGTTAAAGGATGGTTGGAGAACCATTTCCAGATGAAAGATCTTGGTGAGGCACAACGCATATTGGGAATCCGTATCTACCGAGATAGATCACGACGGACGTTATCATTGAGTCAGGAGTCTTATTTGGATAAGATTCTTGAAAGGTTCAGCATGACCAACTCCAAGAAGGGGAACCTTCCAATGACGTCTGGGATGCAGTTGAGCAAGTCTCAGTCACCCACGACGCCTGAAGGGATTGAGCGCATGAGTCGTGTTCCTTATGCATCTGCAATAGGATCAATCATGTATGCCATGATATGCACACGTCCAGACGTGGCATATGCATTGAGTATGACGAGTCGGTACCAAAAGAATCCAGGTGAAACACACTGGATAGCTGTTAAAAACATCCTCAAGTACCTACAGAGGACTAAGGATAGGGTATTGACTTATGGAGGAGATACTAAGCTATGCGCAATCGGTTACGCAGATGCTAGCTTCCAAACGGATCGAGATGATTCAAAATCTCAGTCCGGGTTCGTCTTTACTCTTAATGGTGCTGCGGTCAGCTGGAAGAGTTCCAAACAGGAAGTTGTAGCAGATTCTACTACTGAATCCGAGTACTATGCCACTTCGGAAGCAGCAAAGGAAGCTATATGGATGCATCAATTCTTACAAGGACTTACGATAGTTCCTAGTTCGAGTGACAATAGAGGTGCCATCTTCCAGGCTAAGGAGCCTAAGTCTAGCAACAAGTCTAGACATGTACATCGGAAAGCTCACCTGATCCGTGATTACGTGGAGCAAGAAGAGATAGTGATTGACAAGATAGCTTCGGATGATAATTAACATCGCGGATCCTCTCACTAAACCGTTGAATTATGATAAGCATGAAGGGCACGTTATTTCCATGGGAATTAAACGTGTTCCTGAGTTGTAATAGTTGATTAGGAATTCGATACATTATCTTTTTCATATACTATTTATAACTTCATCGTTTTTATAATATTTTGTTTTTCATGTGGATTGTACTGACAACATTGAACGCCACAAAGTGAACTGAATTACATTATATTTGTTTTGGTCCGTAATCGCCTATATGAGCTGATAACTCTGGCTATTATATTGTGCAGTCGATTGATGGTGGGTTCAACGAGTCATAAGTCAATCATTTGGCTGATCGATCACAAATACGGGTTATAATAATGATACCTCGTAGGACAATTTTTGTGACAACGTAATGGAGTCCTAAAGGTCTACAAACATTCGGTGCCAGGTCGTGGATTGGACGTCCATTATGTTCCTAGAGTCGATTCTTTTGACTATCGACTGTCTCTTGAGATTAAGGCAGTTTTTAGGTGACTTTGGTTTCTTTCTCATGGTCTACCATAACAGGAGACTAAGTAGATTTTTTCTGGGTCATTTCATACTGTGCTTACATCTGCAGGATTCGAGTTGAAGAAAATATCTAACGTTTATCAGGTATAGTTATTTCTCAGGGCCACTCGAGGAGTTGTAACTGAAATGCATAGCCATGCTCGAATGATGATTCGTTTATCAGTTAAGTTATTACTCTCTAGTCGGGCAAACCACTCTTGATATTGATCACTTGTAAAATACGACCTTTGTGAATACGGATTTTGCAAATTTTTTTACATTGGGTGGGAAAAATTTTAGGATATGAGAATCGGTTATCGCACATACACTTGTGAGGACAAGTGGGAGTTTGTTGGAGCTTGTGTCCTCCACAAATTAGTGTGATAACATTTATAAATCTCTTATCGGTTCACAAGGGTATACTTCGTATTTTATCAGTTGATTAACGATTACCTAATAACGGTTGGCTTACTAGAAAGTTTGACGTTATTATCATACTGATGGCGGTGATCAACTGGTCCCTAAATGTCACACCTAAAGGATGTGTTTGAGAGATGTGGTTATGGAAATGTAATCACATTGATGCCTTATATGACTAAAAGGTTAGTTCATGTATTTGACTAAACAGTTAGTCAATGTGATGATGAGACGATTATTTAATGCCGATTAAATAATATTAGTTGAGACGAATTAACTGTCAAATTCGTAAATTGAATATAAACAGTTATATTTAATTAATGTATATAATGTTAGCTTGAACGAATTAAGTTGTTAATTCGTAATTAAATGTAACCAGTTATATTTAATTAGCTAATTATAAATATGTGATATTTATAGTTAAAGTATATTTTATTCGAGATTGTTATAATAAATGTTGTCAGGCCGGACTTAATAAATCGACTACAATCGGTTATGTATGGACTTATTAAAACGGGACAACATATATGATAATTAATAAAATGTACACATAATATACATTTTGATAACTACCCAAAAATAAGAAGATATTTTCTCCTTATTTTTGTGATGTGACCATAATTAGCGCATATTTAGCCCCCGAATTAGCCTTGTTCCCATGCTTTTTAGTGCATATTTGGGTCATTTATTATCTTTAGTTCTTTGTTTTGCATATTCTTTGAGATTTTGATCCCTTGGTAGGAAAGGAGTAAGAATCTTGCATTTTCATGGCAAAACGAGACTAAATTGATCGAATCCAATGACCAAGCATCAAGGAGAGACAAGATTAGAAGGCCTTTGTACATATGATAGTAGATGAGCAATGTTAAGAAAGGATCCTTGAGTCCCCAAGGAAATCCCCAAGGAATTTATGAAGAAAAGGGAAGAAAAGAAGAAGAAATCTTGCTGAGGCACAATCCGTGCGGATTGACCACAATCCGGTCGTCCTCACCGTGCACAATCCGTGCGGATTCACCAGAAGACGCTCGGGTTTGGCCACCACAATCCGCCCGGATTCCCTCAAAGCCGCTCGTTTTCATCCGCCAGAATCCGCCCGTCCCGACCCAAAACCGCTCGGATTCCTCTACAGCGCGATTTCCCCTTCTCCAAGTTACAAAGAAAGAAGCCCTTCCTTCGAAAAATACCGGCTCCTCTCTGCTCAATCTAAAAAGTGTAATTACTAGTTTAGCCCTTAGTTAACCCTAATGCATCCTCCTAATTTCCACTATAAATACCCCATTAGTCTAATTAGAAGAGCATGTTCTTCTTATCAATTCTTAGAGTAGTTAATATCAATCAAATCTCTCTTTAGTTTTGTAATCAACAATTAATCAAGTTTTAATACAAGTTTTATTTCCTTAATCTCTCTTTTGTTCATCCTTTATTTTGGGTAATTGAAGATTATTTGGGTTATTATTGGGAGATTGACAACCTCTCAATCAAGCATCAAGTACTTCTTTTATCTTTGCTTTATTATTGGAATCATTAGTAGGTATAATTCTCTTAATCCCTTTTTAATTATTGTTAATTACTTTCATTTATTCATCATGTTTCATTTTGTTGGTATGATTGACAACCTTGCTAGCATGATCAACATGATAATGAGTGAGTAGTCTCTTAGCTAGGGTTAATGGGTGATTAGGGGAAACCAACATGGGGAATGATTCATGCTTAAATTAATATGCTTTCATGTTTTATTTGCTTGCTTGTTTTGATCTCAACTCATGCACATGTTATGTTTGATGAAATGCGAGCCTATGAATCCTTGCATTTTTTACCCATCACCTATCTTTTCAATGAGACTTGTAAGACATAAAAAAACTCGAGTCTCTTTAGACCATGCATGTTGTTGAGTAGGGAAGATTAAGTCGACTTGTAGGTGTTGTAGAATCTAATCGATTCGGCTCCGGGACCCAAACTTTCCTAGGATTGTAAGATATAACCCAACTCAATCCATCACAACAATAATTGCTTGCTTATAATTTGAGAACATGTTTGTATGATCAATTCCCATGATTCCCCTATGACCCCATGACACCCTAGTGCTTTTTATCAATTGTTTACAACCCTTTTAATTCATCTTGCTTGTTTAATTTCATTGCTATTTTAGTTAGTGATCTTCTACATCAACCCAATTTGTGACACCCCTAAGACACCACTAGTTTCAATTGAAATCTCATCTCAATTCCCGTCCCTTGGGATCCGACCTTTACTTGCCTCTTTACTAATTGTAGAGTTGTTTGTGAAGCTATAAATTGTGTTTTGATTCGGACGTGACCCAACGACCACATCTTTCTATTTGTGAACACGAAACGGACCGATCAAAAATGGCGCCGTTGCCGGGGACGGTGTTAGCTTGATTTAGATTTCTTTATATTGTTATTAGTTGTGTCTTTTCTTTGCCTTGGGGAAGTAAAACTCATCAAGGTTTGTTCTAATTGTTTTCAAGTTGTTTGATATTTTGCATGTCTAGAAGGTCACAAGGTGACTTGTTACCTTTTGATCGTGAAATTGAAAGAACTTTGACAACCAATAGGAGACTTGCTAGGAGGAATTTGAGAGGTATTAGTGAGGTTGTAGATATTCAACCAACTATTGAGTTCATCAACCCTTTTGCAAGAGAAGGTGAGGAGAACCCATTACACAATACCACCCAAAATCAACCTACAATGCCTAAGTTTTCATCACATTCCGTACCCACCGAGGAGAACCTACCCAATGGTACTCCCACACCACAACATCTAACCGGAAATTTTATTGCCAAATCCGCCTTTATCCAATTAGTCGAAAGGAGCCAATTTGGGGGGATGCCTAGTGAAGACCCTCATTCTCATATGGAAACCTTTTGTGACTATTGTGATGCGATTTCTCAAACCGGTGTAACTCAAGACCAAATTCGATGGGTCTTATTTCCTTTTTCTCTAATTGGCACCGCGAAACAATGGTTGAAGGGCCTTGATAAGGCCACTCTCGGAATTGATTCTTGGAAGAAGTTGGCTCTAGCTTTCTACAAAACATTCTACCCACCGGAAAAGACTAACATGCTAAGAGCTCAAATTACGGGTTTTAAGCAAAAGGATGAAGAATCTTTGTATGAAGCTTGGGAGCGGTTCAAGGGAATTTGTCGCTCATGTCCTCACCATGGACTTAGTGAATGGTTCTTGGTACAACAATTTTGGAATGGTTTATATGAAGATTCAAGGAACATTCTCAATATGGGATCAAATGGAATGTTCACCGAAGTTGATGACAATGAAACATGGAACAAAATTGAGGAAATGGCGGTCCATAACTCACAATATAGTAGACCTCGCAAGGCTACTAGAGGAGGAAAGAATGAAGTGGACTCCGTTACTCAATTGGGTGCTCAACTTAGTGCTCACATTGACACAATCAATTTGAAGTTTGAAAAAGCTATGGCTAGACTTGAAGAAGTCTCAAAATCACCAAAGCATCATGTTAATGCCATGACGGCATCTTCATCAATCCCAAGTGGGATATGTGAGAATTGTGGAACTTTGGGACATGACCAAAGTGAATATAGGGGAACAAATGAACAAGTGAATGCTTTCCAAGCATACAAGAGCGGTACCCCTTATTCCAACTATTACAATGAAAACACCAAATTCCATCCAAATCTCTCATACAAAAGCCAAAATGTTCAAAACCCTCAAACAACATACACCCCTCCTCCCATGAGAAATCAAAATCAAAGACCCTTTTACAATCAAAACCAAGGTTACCAAAATCAAAATCCATACATTCACCAAAATGACCAAGGTTTTGATGTCCAAAAAGCGGTCCTCCAAATGCAAAAGAATCAACAAGAATTTTTCACTCAAATGCAAAAAGATAGCCAAGCAAAGGAAACAACCATCAACAACATCCTAGCTCACACCAAGATGTTGGAAACCCAATTGACTCAACTAGCATCTTCAAGCTCACAAAGACAAAAGGGGCAATTACCACCTCAAAGTAATCCCCCAAGACATGAAACGGTTAGTGCCATTCACTTGAGAAGTGGTATAAGGTATGAAGCACCGAAGAAGCAAGTTGAGGATGAAGTTGTGGAAGCTAGTGATAAGGAAGAAATTGTGCAAAACTCCAAAGATGGAGAATAATCAAAGAAAGAAAGTTCAAAGAAAAATGAAGACAAGGTCAAGGAGAAGGAGCCCGTTGTGATTAGACTTCCTTTTCCAAGTCGTCAAGCCAAGCCCAAATTTGATGATCAACTTGGAAAGTTTATGGAAATTGTGAAGAATTTGGAAGTCTCGATTCCTTTCACGGAATTAATCAATCACGTGCCGGCCTATGCGAAATACATGAAAGATATCCTCACAAAGAAGAAGTCGATCCGGAAACTTGAGACTATCGCCTTCACTAAGGTGAGTAGTGCAATACTTCAAGGGAGTTCACCTCCAAAACTAAAGGATCCGGGAAGCTTCTCAATACCGTGTACCATTGGCGACACAACGATCAACAAAGTCTTATGTGATCTAGGGGCTAGTGTGAGTGTCATGCCGTACTCGGTAAGTAAAAGGTTGGGGATGGGAGAGCTTAAATGCACCAATATCACGCTCTAAATGGCCGATAGATCGACGAAGACACCATTAGGGATATGGGAAGATGTTCCCGTGCGAATTGGGAAGTTTTTCATCCCGGTGGACTTTGTCATTGTTGATATGGAGGAAGATTCCAACATTCCGATCATTCTAGGAAGACCTTTCCTACACACCGCGGGTGCGGTGATTGATGTGAAACATGGTGAGCTCACTCTAGAAGTGGGAGATGAAAGCATAACCTTTAATCTTGACAAGACTATGAGAGCTCCTCGTTTGCATGAACCTTGTTTCATGATTGATCATTATAGCCGGAAGGATGAAAGGAAGAAGTCGGAACTCCAATGGAAGAAGAAAATTGAAGATGCTCCATTCAAAGAGCAAGTGAATTGTGACAAGGAGAGCTTGCAAAGCTCATCAAAATCAAGCAAAGAAGAAGAGGATGACCTCATTGGCCAAGAGAAGAAATTGGGAGAGTTGTCTCCATCAAATCAAGAGATTTTCAATGATCAACTTAATGAAGTTTGTGGTCTTTGGGACGACGAATTTGAAGGGATTTTTAATCCCTACATTGGTAATGCCATTGATCAAGAACGAAAACAAGGGCAAAGGTCTATTGAAGAGCTTTATAACGATAATGAACAAGCTTTTGATTATTTCTTTAAGGTGTTGAGCAACATCAACAACACCTTAAACATGCCCCCTTAACATCTCCTCAAGAATGAGAGTTTGGTGGAGTCCTCCCTAAACCACCATTTGTAAATATTTCTAACTCCCTAACTCGCATTTCAATTCTTGTATTGCATTTTTGTCATCTTTGGATTTATTTTATTTACTTTGATTAAGATAATTGTCATGTTTGAGAGAAGTAAGGGAGGGACTAACGATTTCAATTGATGTGTAGTGCTTTACCTTAGTGTGGGGATGACATTTGCCTAGGCTATCCTTGCCTAGTAATGCCCCCACAATGAAGAACACAATATATGAAGAAGAATGGAAGAATGGTAAGGGAAATGCATTGTACACGGATGGAACTGAATCCGGGTACAAAGGGGTAGAATCCGAGTGGATTCAGGAGAATCCGCCCGTCTTCAGACAATCCGAGCGTACTGGGTAGAAGACGCATGTCCTTCTGAGCTGAATTTTGAAAAAATTTTGACTGTAAGAGAATCCGGGCGTCCTGAACAGCAATCCGCCCGTCTCTGAAAATACGCCCGTCTTGAAGGGAAGACGCCCGTCTTCTCAGCTGAGAAAAACAAGGAAAAATCCCTGTGAAGGAATCCGTCCGTCTTCTGGAGAATCCGCCCGTCCCGTATCAGCGAATCCGAGCGTCTTCTCTTGAATACGCCAGTCTTTAGGCGAGTTTTTCCCAACCTAGAAAGTGCAGAATCCGCCCGTCTTGAGCAGAAACCGCACGGATTGCCCCTGCAGTTCAAAAATTTCGGTCTTTATAAAACCCCTCCCACCTTCATTCATTCATTCATTCATTCATTCATAACACTACTAAAAAACATCAAAACCCTCATCCTCTCCATCACAAAAACAAAATCCCTCAACTACATTCACCAAAATCAAATCAAGCCATCCTTCTAACAACAAATCAATCACTCCTTTTCCAATAACAATCAAAACCAAGCACAAATCTTCAACCTTTGAGTCGATTTTTGAATTCATAAAGGCAAAGCCTTTCACCTTTAAATCGATTTGGGTACACTACAAATTGAAGATTTTTCATTCTTTTCTTGGTTAATTCATCAATGGCAAGGACTAAGGGAGCAACAAAGGCAACAAAGGTACCAAAGACACTTTCACAAAGGCAAAAGGCTCTTCAAGCAAATAAATCATTGGCTATGGGGGTAGCAACCCCAAACTTGGAAGTGCAACAACAACAACAACCTTCTATGGGAGCAACAACATCTACTACTCCGGAAATCGATCAACTCTTGCATTATCCGGAGGTAACTTTTATTTCCAAAACCCATAGAGATACTTTTGCCAAGTTTGCTAGGAAATCACTTCAATCCACCAAATTTATTTGTGAAGATACCTTAGATAAATTAGGTGTCCTTGAGCAAACTAGAGCCTTTTTCAAAGCAATGGGGTTGAAGAAATTGTTTGAAACAAAGGAATTGACATACCCCTCCCTTACCTTGGAGTTTTTGAGTTCTTTGAAAGTCACCAAAGTTGAGACTAGGGAGAACCTCGAGTTTCGTCTAGCTAATGTTAGTAGATGCATTTCCTTTAGGGAATTGGGTGAAATTTTTGGTCTTAGTGATGAACCAAGTTATTTCAAGAATTATGGAAAGTATGACCCCGACCCTCTTTGGGAGGCAATTTCCGGAAGGAAATTTGAGGACTTTTATGCGAGTCGTGCTCTTTTAGTCCACCATCCGGGCATAAGAGTATGGCACAAGGTCATAGGAAACACCATTATTGCAAGGAAAGATACCAACCATTTCACCAAACTTGATTTTATTCTTCTTGAATCGGCTTTGAATATTGGGAGAGTACACACCAAGCCTTTCAACTCTTTAAGGCTTTTGGTAGATAGATGGCTTAACATTGATTGTGGGAAGAAAGGCACTACCGTTATTGTCAATGGCGGCTTAGTCACTATCCTAGCCAAATACTTTGATCCTAACTTCAACAAGGATAGCAAGTATGAAGCAAAGGAGGGTGGTCATCTTGTCGATATGCATACTATGATAAACAAGTACAAGTGGGTTGCCCATAACCCTCTTGACACCAAGTATGGATGGCCCACTAGTGAAGCTAAATCGTTTACTTTGCCTTCAAAGATTTGTCGTCTAAGTGTCCACCGGACCAATTATCTACTTCCCCTTTCTAAAGAGGCCGAGTATATTATCCAACAACAAAAGGGTGAACTTGAAATGCCCTCCTCTTCCATTGTCATACCACCTTACCCTTTTGAGTACGAAGAGTTCAAGCCCGAGGGGGTTGAAGCAAGAAATGATTATGTGACTCTTCTCATGCAAGCAATGCACAAGCAAGCCTTTGAGGATCGGAAAAACGCTTACTTGGCTCAATATCCACCCCTCCTACACTTAGCTAGGCAAGGAATACTTGATCCATCATGTCCTTTGCCTAGTTGGGCGGATAGAGAAGTCCTATTTCCGGGTGCATCAAGGGTCGTTTCGGGTGACAATGAGGTTGTTGGTAATGAAGAAGTTGATGATAACATTGGTGAAGAAGCAAGTGAAGAAGGAGGAGAGGATGGTGAGCAAGATGAAGAAGAAAGTGAAGAAGCAAATGAAGAGGAAGGTGGCAATGAGACCACTTCTAATGAGGAAAGTGATGATGATATGATGGAAGATTAGCAAGCCTTGGAGGCTCCTACCCTCTCATAGTTTGTCTATTTCTCTCTTTGTTTTAATTATTTTTCTTGATCATTGATGGAGTAGTCCTAGCACCATAGAGGACTCGCACCTCGGTACCATTGAGGTGTTCTCATTTTATTGTTCCCGCTTTCAAAATCCAAAATGACAAATTAGTTTCATGCATTGCATAGTGTCTCACTCGGTTTGGGGAAGTTAATGCATACACAACGGGAGGTAATCTAAATTATCCTCTCCGTCATAACAAAAACCATGCATCATGTAGTGTAGCTTAGTATAGATTGCATTTAGTATAGAAATCATGCATCATCTTTGCATAATTTCCATCATTTTGGCCATTGAGGACAATGCCCATATTAGTGTGGGGATGGGAATTCTAACATTTAACTCTTATTCAAAAAATCCAAAAAATTGAAAAATATCGAAAATCATAAAAATTTGAAAATTGAAAACCCAAAAACATGTTTATTTCCTTTTGTATAAATTGTCTTGTATATATTGTGTTTGTTCTATCCTTGTTCAGATTGATCGACTACGCCACATCCGAGATATGAGGATCATGAAGACCGCATGGTATGATCTTTCCAATCTCCTTTTTCCTCTTTATGTTAATGACTATGTGGCTTTATTTTGATTGATGCGGTATAACAATGTGAACTTAGGACTTGCATTTAGTTTATATGTCATACTAGTTGATAGAATCACTTGCATTAGGATGTCTATATTAGTTGCACCATAGCATGTAGTTACATGTTAGAAAAGTTTTGAAAAATGCCTAATTAGGAACCTTGACAAGAGCAACTAAGCCATTACAAATACTTATTCAACTTAAGACTTTGCCTACTAGAATGGTTGTAAAACACCCTAGATAGTGTCATACTAGTGTCTTTTGACCCATGACCCAAAGCCTAGTCAAGGGTTTGTATGTGAGTCACCTATCCAACCCCGTGATGCGATGTGGACTTGGTTAACTTGTCTAGGTGGCCTTGTCTAGGTGACCTTGATTGACTTTGTGGTAAGGCAACCCAAAAATATTTTCAATCAATAAGTTTGAAGTGCTCATTTCTAAAGTTTTGTCATGTGGAAGTAATTTAATGCCAAGGAAACCTCAAATGTTATGAATTGTTGAATGTTGAGAAATTTAAATTGTTTTGATGGAGGCGTACCACTTCGATGTGCTTTGGAGCGGGATCCATTGAATTGGGCCCCCACACGGTTGTGAATTCGGCCGCCCGCAGACGAGTGATTATCACCCCGAAAAGCTATTGTCTAGAGGTTAACCGGTTGCCTAATAAGCGATTGGCGAAAGCAAAGGACACTAGCCCGGAAGGGACAAACCCCATCTTAAATTTTTGAAATGTGAAAGTCAAATGAGGTCAACTTTTGAATACTAGTCATATCCACCCGTTGTGTATAAAGATTTGAGCATTTCATTCCCAAAAAGCCTTTTTGTCAAGCCACTTTGTCGAGCTTGGGACGATCCATGACCTTTACTTTTGTAGAGAATTCGAGACTTGTCATGTCATATGCTACTAGCATCATAGGGATCATCATTCCACCACCATCCGATCGCCCTTGACGAAAGCATTTGGAAATTGAGGACGAAAGTAGTCTAGTTTAACACCATTTGGAGGTGATTTAGTGCCATCCTCTTAGCCTTAGTAATTTGTTGAACTAGTATTTGTGAAGGATTACATGCTCTTAAATTTGTTCCTCTTTAGTGTCTCCGCCACTTGATGAGGAAGTGGCTATTCCTTTTGTAGATGCATCCATTATGTGATTTTGTGTGCTTAATGTTTGGATGTGTCGCCATTTTGGCAAGACCCACCTTGCCTTGCAAGAAGGCATCCTACCTCATGGTTGTCTTGTTGTGAGTTGAAGGGGCGGAGTGAGACCCGCTAATTGTTTCATATCGGCTATGTTATTAGGTTAGTTTAAATAATGGTCCTAGTCTTTGTCACCTCTTTACTCGGGACGAGCAAAGGTTCGGTTTGGGGATATTTGATGTGACCATAATTAGCGCATATTTAGCCCCCGAATTAGCCTTGTTCCCATGCTTTTTAGTGCATATTTGGGTCATTTATTATCTTTAGTTCTTTGTTTTGCATATTCTTTGAGATTTTGATCCCTTGGTAGGAAAGGAATAAGAATCTTGCATTTTCATGGCAAAACGAGACTAAATTGATCGAATCCAATGACCAAGCATCAAGGAGAGACAAGATTAGAAGGCCTTTGTACATATGATAGTAGATGAGCAATTTTGAGAAAGGATCCTTGAGTCCCCAAGGAAATTCCCAAGGAATTTATGAAGAAAAGGGAAGAAAAGAAGAAGAAATCTTGCTGAGGCACAATCCGTGCGGATTGACCACAATCCGACCGTCCTCACCATGCACAATCCGTGCGGATTCACCAGAAGACGCTCGGGTTTGGCCACCACAATCCGCCCGGATTCCCTCAAAGCCGCTCGTTTTCATCCGCCAGAATCCGCCCGTCCCGACCCAAAACCGCTCGGATTCCTCTACAGCGCGATTTCCCCTTCTCCAAGTTACAAAGAAAGAAGCCCTTCCTTCGAAAAATACCGGCTCCTCCCTGCTCAATCTAAAAAGTGTAATTACTAGTTTAGCCCTTAGTTAACCCTAATGCATCCTCCTAATTTCTACTATAAATACCCCATTAGTCTAATTAGAAGAGCATGTTCTTCTTATCAATTCTTAGAGTAGTTAATATCAATCAAATCTCTCTTTAGTTTTGTAATCAACAATTAATCAAGTTTTAATACAAGTTTTATTTCCTTAATCTCTCTTTTGTTCATCCTTTATTTTGGGTAATTGAAGATTATTTGGGTTATTATTGGGAGATTGACAACCTCTCAATCAAGCATCAAGTATTTCTTTTATCTTTGCTTTATTATTGGAATCATTAGTAGGTATAATTCTCTTAATCCCTTTTTAATTATTGTTAATTACTTTCATTTATTCATCATGTTTCATTTTGTTGGTATGATTGACAACCTTGCTAGCATGATCAACATGATAATGAGTGAGTAGTCTCTTAGCTAGGGTTAATGGGTGATTAGGGGAAACCAACATGGGGAATGATTCATGCTTAAATTAATATGCTTTCATGTTTTATTTGCTTGCTTGTTTTGATCTCAACTCATGCACATGTTATGCTTGATGAAATGCGAGCCTATGAATCCTTGCATTTTTTACCCATCACCTATCTTTTCAATGAGACTTGTAAGACATAAACCAACTCGAGTCTCATTAGACCATGCATGTTGTTGAGTAGGGAAGATTAAGTCGACTTGTAGGTGTTGTACAATCTAATCGATTCGGCTCCGGGACCCAAACTTTCCTAGGATTGTAAGATATAACCCAACTCAAACCATCACAACAATAATTGCTTGCTTATAATTTGAGAACATGTTTGTATGATCAATTCCCATGATTCCCCTATGACCCCATGACACCCTAGTGCTTTTTATCAATTGTTTACAACCCTTTTAATTCATCTTGCTTGTTTAATTTCATTGCTATTTTAGTTAGTGATCTTCTACATCAACCCAATTTGTGACACCCCTAAGACACCACTAGTTTCAATTGAAATCTCATCTCAATTCCCGTCCCTTGGGATCCGACCTTTACTTGCCTCTTTACTAATTGTAGAGTTGTTTGTGAAGCTATAAATTGTGTTTTGATTCGGACGTGACCCAACGACCACATCTTTCTATTTGTGAACGCGAAACGGACCGATCATTTTGGTTGGTAGTTTGACCGAAAAAAAGAAGAGAAAAATCTCCCCATATACTCCTCTTTCACGGTTTAAAGAGGTAGTACAGGTTAGATCATATTCTTATTCTTTTGACCTAATTTTTGCCTCTCATCAAAACACAACAATACCCTAAAAATTAATTAGTAAATTTTGGGGATCTATTCTAGAAAGAACAAAGGCATATCTCATATCATCTTGGGTGCAACTGATAAGAGAATATCATTGTGATATTGTTCTTAGGCCATATTTGCTAGGACCGAAGGTTATTTCTTAATCTCTCTATTTTGTTTATGCTATTTCATTTATGACTCGTATTCATAATAATAATTTCGTTATAATCCTTATAATGTTAATGAAAGTATACCGATATTTCCTACATTAAAACCGTTTTTACAAAACAACAGAGGTTATACGTCGAGAAGAAACGCAGCAGCAGCTGCGCCTCTTCGAAGGATCGCAGTTTTGCTGCGCCTCTTCCAGAGGTTGTCGCTGCTCCTGCTCTTCTTCTTCTTCCTCAACCTTCTGCAATTTTCTCTTTTTCTTATTTCTTTCGTTTTTCTTCGTTTTCTTTATGGTCTCAGTACATAAATCACGTTTTAACGCTTCTCTTTTAATTACAATGTCTAATTCGTCCTTAATCCCGAGTAATTCAATATTTGCGGGTTTTCGCCGTTTTAATTCAAATCGATTCTTCTGAGTTTCGACTTGTTCATGTCGAGGTTCTGGGATCTTGATTTGATACATAAGTTTTCTTTCGAGTCTTATTTGTCCAGTTTCATCTTAATTTAACCTTAAATTTCACCTTTTGTATTTCGGACACTAGTTACCCACAATCATGTAAATTGCTGTAATTTCTCGTTCTTAATACGTTTTATGACTTGCCCTGATATATTTAATCGGTTATATTACTTCAATTTGAGTCTAATATCAATAATAAATCTTAAATCAACCAACAAACGATAACATTGTTGCGGTTCTGACTTCACAGCCAGAGCCCAGCTCTAGAACAGACGCAGGAAGAGCTTCGCCTCTTCCAAAGGACCCAGCAGATGCTGTGCCTATTCTGGGTTAGTCTCTGTCCTTGAACTCTTTCTCGCCTTGACGTAGCTTCTAATTACGGTTTAAATCAATTATTATTCGTATTATCACCTCTAATCTGACGTATATTTCATATTTTATTTCTAATTTTCATTTTCTTCTTTGAAATCCCGTTTTCGAGCGTGCCTTGACGTAGATCAAATAAAGTTTTGTAATATTTTGTAATTTTTATTATTCATTTATCGTAATTATTACTCTTATGTATGATCTTATTACTTGGCATTCACATGTAATTAATCTAATTTCCAACTTCAACCCCAAATTGTTTGCTAAAACACGTGTTAACCGACTTAGTCTAATCTCCCATGCTAGGATTAATCCATGTTTGTTGCATGGCATACATTACATCGATGAGATATAAATATGAATAACTTCTCTAATCATTAGTAGAGGCCGCTATCGAGGCGGGTGGGATTAGGTGTTCGAATTAAAGAGCTTCCTAATACATACCCTCACCCCTTACTCAGTTATCTCTGGACATCCGTGTCCATTGGCATCTAGAGAGTCATTCTAGACATATAATGCTAAGAGTAACGAGTTCTTAGTGTTCATGTCATTACTTTGTGTTTTGACATGGCGCGAAGTATTCGAACGGTTTCCAATTTTTCCACATTAAATTGGTGGCGACTCCACAAATGCAGGCTTATTCAACCTTTCACCGGTTTCAATGCCTCACAAATCGGTAATGGCCCATGACATGCTTTGGCAAAGCAAGGTTCCGTGGGAGAAGTGTCGCCGCCACGAAACCAACGCACGGGTGTGCGCAACTCGGGTGGCCCATGTCCACAGTTTGGCGACTCCGCAGGGGATGATACACTTACGTGTTACCCAGGGTGAAACTTGAACAAGGTTAGGGAATAGTTTTATACGAGACAGTTGTTGATTTTCATTACTTGATCTTCTTATGTCGTTTCATTTGGTCTTCCTAGGCCCTAAACCCACCCATTCGACCAATCGTCCCGTCCGGACGGTCCAAATTCCTATCTGGGCCTAAGATAGATACTGATTAACGTCAACCATACTGCGGTACATACTCATGTTTGTATTTAGAGCTTTCACTACTCGAGGAAATAGACTAGGAACCGACCTTACTCATGTTTGGCACAGACCTCTCCACATAACAGGGTTTGATTGCTTGGTGTGGCAACCCACCCTTTTAAGCCAAAACCCTTTAAATGCACTCAGCATACTGTTATAATGCCCATATGTATGTTTTTATCATATACATGATCACCATTTGTAAACAAAACCATGACGAAATTTTGTAAAATAAAATCCATTTCAAAATATAATCATTTAGGAAGAGGTTTCTGTCACTATTGAGGAAGAAGCGGCTGATGTTGTAACTACTGAGGAGGAAGCTGTTGATTCTAGGGATTGGACTCTTGCGGAAGGTAAGCACTCTGCTCCCACTAAGACTACTTCTAGTGTGAAGCAGTGCTGCAATTCACAGCCGAGGATGTAGCATCAGAGGTAGCGTATTGGGAGACAGCTGTTGTTTGTTATGTCTTAGGTAGCAATCCTCCCTGGGAATTGTTGTCGGGGTTCATTCAGAAACTTTGGGGCGTTTATAAGTTTGATAAGCTTTCCTTCCTCCCTAACGGGGTGTTTCTGGTCAGATTCCCTACAAAGGAGTGTCAAAGCTTAGTCCTTCAGCATGTGATCCGGATGATGTCGTCACTCATCAAATCAAACACATTTATAATACTCAACATACAACTAGTTAGCGGTAAGTCGAGGTCGATCCATGGGACGGTGTGCTTTGGGTTCTAAGTCTATCTATCTCAATTTATGCTAGTGTCACGATTGATGGGGTTTGTAGTTGTGTTCTAGACTAATAAAAGCAATAAAGTAAAACAAGCAATAAAAAGGGAAGATGTAAGCAATCGATTAAAAGTGCTAGGATATCATGGGGTCATAGGGGATTCATGGTGTTGATCATACAAACATGTTTACAAGGTTGCAAGCAATTAATGTTGTGGAGGAACCGAGTTGGGTTATGTCTTACGGTTCATAGGAAGAGTTGGGTCCCGGAGCCGAATCGATTAGATTGTACAACACCTACAAGTCGACTTACTTTCCTCCTATTCAAATTCTATGCATGGTCTAACAAGACTCGAGTTGGTTTATATCTTACAAGTCAAGTTGAGTAGATAAAAGATGGTAAAAATGCAAGGATTCATAGGCTTAGCATTTCATCAAACATAACATGTGCATAAACTTGACATCACAACAAGCAAGCAATTTAATCATGTGAACATATTAGATTAAGCATGAATCAATCCCCATGTTTGTTTCCCTTAATTACCCACTAATCCTAGCTAAGAGACTACTCACTCATTATCAAGTTTAACATGCTAACAAGGTTGTCAATCATATTAACAAGGTAAAACATGATGAACAAGTAAGAAAGATTAACAATAATTAAAACAAGGATTAAGAGAGTTATACCTATGGAGATTCCAAAATAATAATGCAAAGAATAATAGAAGAAATTGATGATTGATGGAAGGTTGTCAATCTCCCAATAATAACCCAATAATCTTCAATTACCCAATAATAAACTTGAATAATAAACTTGAACAATAATTAAGGAGAGATTAATGTGTAATTTGTGGAAAGATTAAAGAGTAGTCTATTCTAATCTACTCCTAATCTAATCTAAAGAAGGATTTTCTATTCTAAAAACTTCATAAAGAGCCCCCCCCTGATTATTTACAAATGGGGTATTTATAGTGGAAATTAGGGAGGATGCATTAGGGTTAACTAAGGGTTAAACTAGTAATTACACTTTTGAGATTTGAGCAGGGAGACTCCGGGATTGTCCGAGAGAAGGGCTTCTCTTATCGTTGCTAGAAGAATGAAAACGTGCTGTGCTTCAATCCGTGCGGATGGAAGTCGGGACGGCCGGATTCTGGTAAGGGAATCCGAGCGGATCCTTGGGCAAGACGCTCGGATTGGCGAGGGGGAATCCGAGCGGATTGTAGGGGTGTAATCCGAGCGGATTAGAGACAGGACGCTCGGATTGTGGTGATGAGACGGGCGGATTTTAGACAATCCGCTCGGATTGTTCTTCAGCAATGGTTCTTCTTCGTTTCTTCCCCTTTTTGCTCATTTCCGTTTTATTCTTTCGAGATTGGTCTTTAGTCCTTGCTTCCTCTTCATACTAGTCCATCTATTATCGTCAAGTAGCTTCCAAATATGCATGAAAGACGGGAATTTCCGCCTTATCCTCTCCTTTTCTACAAAACATATGAAATGCGATAGAAAAGCAAATAGGAAGGTTTTGACGGATAAAATGGCCGTAAAATGTTATAATAGTATGCAAAATAGGCTCAATTGGGGGACTAAATGTGCGCTAATTATGGTCACATCAAATATCCCCAAACCGAACCTTTACTCGTCCCGAGTAAAGAGGTGACTAAAACTAGACCTTTATTTAAACTAACCTAATAACATAGCCGATATGAGACAATTAGCGGGTCTCACTCCGCCCCTTCAACTCACAACAAGACAACCATGAGGTAGGATGCCTTCTTGCAAGGCAAGGTGGGTCTTGCCAAAATGGCGACACATCCAAACATTAAAGCACACAAAATCACATAATGGATGCATCTACAAAAAGAAATAGCCACTTTCCTCATCTAAGTGGCGGAAATTATCTACAAGGGAAGCAATTCAAGGGTACACACTCCTTCATAGATACAATTTCTTCAAACTACTAAGCCTAGAAGGATACCAATAAATCACCTCCAAAAGGTGTCAAGCTAGGGTACCTTTGTCCTCAATCGTTAAATGGTTTTGTCAAGAGTAGGCTCCCTATGGTGTTAGAAACACTGGAGGATCGCGGAATTCCCCCTCTTGCCTAGACAAGAAGAAGGGTCGTCCCCTCTCTACCATGCACAAAAATGGATACGGTGGATAAAGGGATCGATAGAATTTGAGTTTCTCTTTTGGGAGTTTGCTTTTGTTTTTGTTTCTCCTCGCAATTTCTTGTGGCATATAACATTTGAGAACACTTTCTTTTGCCATTTCTTTTCATTTTTGGCTTTTCAACACTTGACAACTTTTTGCATTTCTTTTTGAACATTTTCAAAGTCACCCCAATTAGTAACGAGGGTGCCTTGTATTTGAAGCTTAGGAGTTCTATTTTTGCTCCTCTTTTCATTTGATGCATTTTTGCAAACTTTCTTTCACTTTTCATTTCATTGAACTCAAATTGATTTCTTTTTTTTGTGCCCATTCCCTTTGATGACAAAAATGTGGTAGAACATGGATGAATGATAGAAGTATGCATGGTTTCAAGGGTCACCTTGGAATAAACGGTAGCCAAGGAGTTATCACACCACAAGGTACTCTTGACTAGGCCTTAAACCATGGGTCAAAGGATACTAGCATGACACATCCTAGGGTGTTTTACAAGTATTCTAACAAGCAAAGTCTTAAGAATAAAAAGCATCTACTAGGGCCTATATACACTAGTCAAGCTTCCCAAATAGACGGTTTCGCAAAATTTTTCTAACATGCAACTACATGCCATGATGCAACTATCATATAAACATCCTAATGCATATGATTCTACCAACTAATATGACAAACAATCTAAATGCAAGTCCTAAATTCACATTGTTTATACCGCATCAATCAAAATAAAGCCACATAGTCATTAACATAAAGAGGAAAAAGGAGATTGGAAAGATCATACCATGCGGTCTTCAATATCCTCATGTCTCGGATGTGGCGTAGTCAATCAATGTGAACAAGGATGAACAAACACAATATATACAATAATATATACAAGACTACACTAAAAAGGAAATGAACTTGTTTTTGGATTTTTAAATTTTTCAAATTTTTATGGTTTTTGTTAAAAGAACATATTTTTGGGATTTTTCGAAATTTTTCAATTTTTATGCATTTTTGGAATATAAATTCCCATCCCCCACTTTATTTTGGACATTGTCCTCAATGTACATGTAGGAGTAGGAATAAAAAGAAAAAAACATGTTTTTGAATTTTTGATTTTAAGCAATGATATGAATGAATGCATGCTCTAACTAGATGCAATTCTATATGATATATATAACAAGTGAATGCAATCTAAACTATACTATATGATGCATGATAAGTGCTTAAGTCACCTATGATCAAACCTCCCCAAACCAATTTAAACACTATTTCTAATGTAGAAAAGGAATAGGTTTGGTCATTAGTGCCTATGCATGAATTCTAGTCTATATGCAACTATCTATATGAATCATGTGGGATAAATACAATGCAAACTATACTATATGAACTAACTAATGTAAATGCAATATTTAATACAAAGGCATGCAAAAGCTACACTAAATGCAATGTAAATAAAAGAGAGAGAGGGGGGGGGGATATGGGTATCATACAAGTGGAAGTGGTGAAGTAGGCCTCTTTCACTCTTCATCCTCATCATAGTCATAGCCATAACCATGAGAGCTTCCGGCTTGATCATGTCCGGGTGCTTGGCCCCAATATCCTCCTTGGTCAAAAGCTCCTTCTTGACCCGAGTACCCTCCACCTTGGCTAGAATGCCCTCCATCGCCGCGACCCCAAGCTTGGTCCCCATGATTTGGGAACAAGAGCTCCGGTTGTGCCCAAGAGGGTTTAGGACCATTGGGGTCAATATACCCTTGTTGAGCCATGCTATAATATTGGGGGTAGAGGGCTAGGTAGTTGTCTTCCCTCCCTTTGTGCACCCCAAGGTCCACTCTATTCATGAGTGCCATCAAATCATTAAAATCCGGGGTGTTGGGGATTGCCGGTTGGTAAGGGGTATGTTGAATAGGGTAAGGTGGGATAGGGACATAGGAAGGTGGGCGCATTTGTATCCCCGGCCCTCCACGAGGTGGTTGACGGCGTGGCTCTTCCCTTTGAGGGGGATTATCAAGAATTTGGATATCAAGGAGGTAGCTTGGTGGAGGAGAGTATGGACTCAATCGTGGTTCGATGCCCGGTATCTTCCATCCTTCAAGGATCATCGAAGTGCAACCCTTGGTGTACCATTCCACACTCCCATCGTCAGTGTAGTTACACCACCGGTGACTATAGAAAATGGTGTGCTCATCAATCAAAGTCCTCCCTTCAAGAGGAATATAGGTTTCTCGGGCATTGAACCCGGGGCAAAGGTGTTTAGCCAACATTGTGATTAGACCTCCCATCACGAAGGTTTTAAGTTGAGATGTCCCTTGAGCAAAGTCATTGAACCTATTGAGTATCTCAAGTGGCGTATTGAAGTTATAACGCCTCACCGCTTGAACATTCAAATGAGACTCAAGAAAAGTTAAGTCGATGATAGTACACCGATCTTGCTCGTACCTCCCATTGATGCATCCGGCTACAAAGCGTTCGGTGAATCGAATCACCGGGTGTTGAATAGCAAATGTATAGCAACGCTTTATATGGGTAAAGTTCTTCCCGGAGATAGCTTTCCAAAGAAAATCCACACTAAAATTATCGGGCTTGTCGGTATAGGCGGTGGGTATTTGGAGACCGAAAACATAGGCAAATTCCTCAAGAGAAAGAACATGGTCTCGGTTGCATAACCTAAACTCCATGCCTAGATTGTTGCGGGCATCCGCCACAATGCGAAGGCTACTCAAGAACTCAAGGGTGAGACTAAGGTAAGTCTCTTCATGAGCATGGAAAAGGTCCCCAATGCCAAGGCCATTGAAGAATGCCTCGGTAGGGTACCTTATCTTAAGGATTTCCAACACCCTAGTGTCAACAAATTGAGTAGGTTCGTATTTCTTACCTAGAAGCTCGACGAAATTTTCGCGTTGGTCGTCGGATATGAAGATCACTTCTTGGAAGTTGTTGAGTTGTTCAATACCTCCCCTCATTATCACATTTCGTGGTGTTGAAGAGGATGACCCCTTGCGCTTCTTTCCGATCGAATCAAACAATTTCTTGGCCTTTCCCTTGGAACTCATGTTGGTGATGGGGGTGATGTGGGTGTTTTTGAGGATATGAAGGGGATTTTGAGGATTGAAGAGAGTGTTAGGGTTTGGTAGGATGAGGAAATGAGGGAGAAGGGGGGTGTTTATATAGAAAAAGAAGGGAATCCGAACGGATAGGGTTGGACTTGACCCGATTTTTCTCGCGTGAATGATGACAATCCGAGCGGATCTCGGGCGGGACGGACGGATTCTCGATGGGCAAGACGGGCGTCTTCTCGTAGAATCCGCACGGATTCTAGAACAGAAATCTGTTGGTTGAGAAGCGAGCACAAGACGGGCGGATTTCCCATGGGACGGACGTCTTTATCAGGACGGACGGATTCCTTCTAATCCGCACGGATTTTGGCGTAGATTAAAATCTTGCTGTTGGACTTCATACGGGACGGGCGTCCCGTGGAGAAGACGGACGGATTTGGTGGGACGGGCGGATTCCCTTGAATCTGCTCGGATTCTTCCACAGTTTCAGCTTTTTCTTTTCCGTGGGCCCTGGACGGGCGGAATTGCTTGGATCCGAGCGTCTCTGCCTCTTTCTCCTCCTTCTTTCTTCTTTCGTGAAATGATAAACCCCTTTTCACTGATTTTCTCTTTTTTTCCTTATCCTTTTCTGAAATTTGCTTAGGAAACATGTAAGATGACTCTCTCTCTCTTCTTTCTCATGTTAGGATTTAAATGCAAAAATATGTACAATATTATACAAAATAAAGGGTTCAAGAAATATCTTACAAACGGTGGTTTTAGGTAGGACTCCACCAAACTAGTTCAATTTGAAGGAATTCTTATCCATAGAGCTCAAGGCTCTTAGTAGAAGATCAAAAGCTTGTGAACAAGCTCCGAATAAGCATAAGTATGGGTTGCTCCACTTGAAGATGAAATTTGGCCAAGGAAGTTTGTCATACATCCTTTCTTTCACCTTGTCCTTGGCACTAGAGCTTTCCCGATGCTTCAAGTAAATACATCCATGATTCTTGTTAAGATTAAGCATGAAGTGTGGTTCATTTTCATCCGGGGACTTCCACTTACCAACTTCTTCTTCAATTTTGGTGATGATAGCATTTTGATTTTTCAATCCTCCCAAGGTGGAAGGAGAGTTTTCATGACTTTGATGATCGGATACCATAGGGGTTGAGATTATGGGTGTCAAATCTTCACAAGTAGCCTCACGAGCAATTTTCTCTTTGAGCTTTTTCACCAAATAACTCTTGTAAGACACTTTGGCTTTTTGGAGAAGATCTAACATATCCTCTTCAATGATCATTGGCTCCATGATAGGTGCCAAGTGGTCTTCATGAAGGATAAAGGAAGGACGTTCTTCTTCATGATAAGGTATCTCAAATGTCTCAAGGATAGGCTCCTCAAGCAAGGTGATATTGTGAATCCCTCTAGGTTCATCATCGTTGTTATCATCTTCTCGTAAATCATGAATGGGGGCTTTGTCTAGCTCTTTTTCCAACACCTCAACGTTCATATCAAAGGACACACCCTCATACTCACAAAGGCTAAGAACATTTGGTTTGCTCAACCTCATGTCTTCCTCATCAAACACAACACTCTCATAGTCACAAGAGCTCAAGGAATTTGGCTCCTCCCACTTCTCATCTTCCATGCCAAAGGTTACTACTTCAAAATCGCATTTATGCTCAATATCCAAAGAATGGTTGTGAGTAATTGCTTGGAATTCTTTTAATTGGTCAATTTGAATCTCCAACTCCTCGCTTTGGGAAACAATGCTTTGAAGGACATTGTCCCTTTTTTGGCTCTCCTCTAGCATTTGTTTGAAGAGGTTTTGTTGACCTCCCATCATTTGGAGAATCATGTTTTGAATGGGTTCATCTCTTTGTTGTGGGTAGGTGTGAAAGTGGTTGTATTGTGGCAATTGAAGTTCATTGTGAAATGGGTATTGGGTGGGTGGTTGTTGTTGATATTGGGTGTGGTGATTTTGGTGGGAAAAATTGGGGTAGTGGTTAGGATTTTCGTTGTACAAATAATAAGGTAGGTTTGTGTTGACTTGCTCCTCAAACTCCCCATACCCATAGTCATACTCAAAAGATCCACCACATACTCCACAACACATGTCTTGAGTCATCATAACTAAGACAAGGAAACAACTACAAGCACGGAAACTACACAAAAACGGTAAGAACAATCCTTGAGGAACAAGTTCCTCAAGGTTAAAGCAAAATCAAAATAGACAAACAAGTAAGAACTTAATCACATAGCACCATCCCCGGCAATGGCGCCATTTTGATCCGGATGATGTCGTCACTCATCAAATCAAACACATTTATAATACTCAACATACAACTAGTTAGCGGTAAGTCGAGGTCGATCCATGGGACGGTGTGCTTTGGGTTCTAAGTCTATCTATCTCAATTTATGCTAGTGTCACGATTGATGGGGTTTGTAGTTGTGTTCTAGACTAATAAAAGCAATAAAGTAAAACAAGCAATAAAAAGGGAAGATGTAAGCAATCGATTAAAAGTGCTAGGATATCATGGGGTCATAGGGGATTCATGGTGTTGATCATACAAACATGTTTACAAGGTTGCAAGCAATTAATGTTGTGGAGGAACCGAGTTGGGTTATGTCTTACGGTTCATAGGAAGAGTTGGGTCCCGGAGC
The DNA here is from genome assembly GCF_048544455.1 of Silene latifolia. NCBI lineage: Eukaryota > Viridiplantae > Streptophyta > Magnoliopsida > Caryophyllales > Caryophyllaceae > Silene > Silene latifolia. The sequence goes on along the minus strand of NW_027413661.1, from coordinate 3,631,734 downwards.
CGAATCGATTAGATTGTACAACACCTACAAGTCGACTTACTTTCCTCCTATTCAAATTCTATGCATGGTCTAACAAGACTCGAGTTGGTTTATATCTTACAAGTCAAGTTGAGTAGATAAAAGATGGTAAAAATGCAAGGATTCATAGGCTTAGCATTTCATCAAACATAACATGTGCATAAACTTGACATCACAACAAGCAAGCAATTTAATCATGTGAACATATTAGATTAAGCATGAATCAATCCCCATGTTTGTTTCCCTTAATTACCCACTAATCCTAGCTAAGAGACTACTCACTCATTATCAAGTTTAACATGCTAACAAGGTTGTCAATCATATTAACAAGGTAAAACATGATGAACAAGTAAGAAAGATTAACAATAATTAAAACAAGGATTAAGAGAGTTATACCTATGGAGATTCCAAAATAATAATGCAAAGAATAATAGAAGAAATTGATGATTGATGGAAGGTTGTCAATCTCCCAATAATAACCCAATAATCTTCAATTACCCAATAATAAACTTGAATAATAAACTTGAACAATAATTAAGGAGAGATTAATGTGTAATTTGTGGAAAGATTAAAGAGTAGTCTATTCTAATCTACTCCTAATCTAATCTAAAGAAGGATTTTCTATTCTAAAAACTTCATAAAGAGCCCCCCCCCCCCCTTGATTATTTACAAATGGGGTATTTATAGTGGAAATTAGGGAGGATGCATTAGGGTTAACTAAGGGTTAAACTAGTAATTACACTTTTGAGATTTGAGCAGGGAGACTCCGGGATTGTCCGAGAGAAGGGCTTCTCTTATCGTTGCTAGAAGAATGAAAACGTGCTTTGTGCTTCAATCCGTGCGGATGAAAGTCGGGACGGCCGGATTCTGGTAAGGGAATCCGAGCGGATCCTTGGGCAAGACGCTCGGATTGGCGAGGGGGAATCCGAGCGGATTGTAGGGGTGTAATCCGAGCGGATTAGAGACAGGACGCTCGGATTGTGGTGATGAGACGGGCGGATTTTAGACAATCCGCTCGGATTGTTCTTCAGCAATGGTTCTTCTTCGTTTCTTCCCCTTTTTGCTCATTTCCGTTTTATTCTTTCGAGATTGGTCTTTAGTCCTTGCTTCCTCTTCATACTAGTCCATCTATTATCGTCAAGTAGCTTCCAAATATGCATGAAAGACGGGAATTTCCGCCTTATCCTCTCCTTTTCTACAAAACATATGAAATGCGATAGAAAAGCAAATAGGAAGGTTTTGACGGATAAAATGGCCGTAAAATGTTATAATAGTATGCAAAATAGGCTCAATTGGGGGACTAAATGTGCGCTAATTATGGTCACATCAGCATGGTTTTCCGATGTTTGACAATAAACCAGTGGTTGTTAAGACTTGGACAGAAGATTGTAGTTTGATGAAGGAGAGGGTCAAAGCAGTTCCTATTTGGCTCCGTCTATGTGGCTTACCTTTAAAATTTTGGAGTAAGGCTTGTCTTGAGAAACTGGCTGGTCTGCTAGGTAAGTTTATTAGAAGGGATGCAGCAACTGAAGACAAGACACCCCTAGGTTTTACTAGATTACCGGTGGAGGTTGAAATAGGTCAGGAATTTCCTGATAAACTCTATTTTAAGGATGAAAAGGGTGTTGATGTTAGCATTCTTGTTGAATATGAATGGAAGCCAACTGTGTGTGGTAGTTGTAAGTGTATTGGTCACAACAAAGAGATGTGCAAAAAGAAGGTTGTGCCTGCTCCAGGTCCAAAAACAAATGCTCCTGTTCCTAAACCTCCCCTTAAGGTTTGGAGACTAGTGCAGAAATCTAGACCTGTGCTTGCCCATGTAGGTTCACCTGCACCACCTTTTGGAGGGGTCATTTATCATGATTCTTCTCGTCTGCCATCATCAATACCAGTTATTCAACAAGTTACTAGACAAGAGCATAATGACTCAAGGAAGGATATCTTTCCCACCAAGTCTTATGCAGAAGCTTTGAGTCCAAAAAAATCCACACAATTGAATGGTAGACTGGTGGCTTCACCTGTGATAACTGGTAATGCATAGTATTGGTAGTTGGAATGTTAGGGGAATAAATGGGATCAATAAACAGCTAGATGTTAAAAAATTTCTGCATCAGAATAATATTGGTCTCTATGGTTTAGTTGAAACTAAGGTTAAGCTTCATGATTTTACTAGTATTCTTCATAATTTAGGATCTAATTGGGAAGGAATTAATAATAACTCCTATCATCATGGAGGTAGAGTCTGGATTATTTGGGTTCCTCAATTATTTACTGTTACTACTCTTCATATGAATGCTCAAGTTATTACTGTTTTGGTCAATGAGAGAGCTACTGGTGATGAGTTTTTCTTTTCTGTAGTCTATGGTTTCAATGAGGATAGTGAGAGAGATTACCTATGGACTCACCTGAGATTTATTAAGGATAATTATCATAAGCCTTTGGGGGGTCTGTGGTGATTAAATAATGTGCTTCATTATAATGAAAGAATTGGTAAAGAGGTTACTTGGACTAAAATTACTGATTTTCGAGCTTGTGTCCAGTATTGTGGACTCACTGATATTAAGGCTCAAGGGGCTTTCTATACTTGGAACAACAAGCATGAACCTCAGACTAGGGCTTTTTCTAGGATTGATAGATTTCTTATCAATTCTGAGTGGATGGATTTATACCCTAATGCTTATGCTCACTTTTTACCTGAAGGATTGTTTGATCATAATCCCTGTGTCTGCTTTAGACGACAAGTGAGGATAAGACCTAAAGGACAGTTCAGGTATTATAATATGTGGAGCTTAGATGATGGTTTTCAAACAGTTGTGCAGCAAGCTTGGAGTAGGCCTGTCAGGGGAACTCTTATGTATCAACTGGTGCATAAGTTAAGGAATCTAAAGTATAATCTGAGGGAGTTAAATAGGTGCAATTTCTCTTATATTGATAAAGCTATGGGTGTCTCCAAGGCCCTGTTGGACAGTCTTAAAATTCAATTGCAGTCTAACCCTACTGATGAGA